>NW_012108585.1:3335389-3353494 GCF_000951045.1 Mandrillus leucophaeus | reverse complement strand
CGTGATCCGCCCGTCTCGGCCTCCCAAAGTGCTGGGATTACAGGCTTGAGCCACCGCGCCCGGCCTGTTTTGTTTCTTTGAGATGAAGTCTCGCTCCGTCTCCCAGGCTGCAGTACAGTGGTGTGATCTCGGTTCACTGCAACCTCCACCTCCCGGGTTCAAGCGATTCCCCTGCCTCAGCCTCCCTAGTAGCTGGGATTACAGGCATGCGTCACCACACCCAGCTAATTTTTGTATTTTTAGTAGAGATGGGGTTTCACCATGTTGGCCAGGATGGTCTCGATCTCTTCACCTCATGATCTGCCCACCTTGGCCTCCCAAAGTGCTGGCATTACAGGCATGAGCCACTGCACCTGGCCTTGTTTTGTTTTGTTTTGAGACAGAGTCTCGCTCTGTCACTCAGGCTGGAGTGCAATGGCAGGATCACGGCTCACTGCAGCCAGGACCTCCCAGGCTCAAGCTATCCTCCCACCTAGGCAAAACGGATCTTTATCGAAGGTTTTTCTTTGTTTTTTTTCCCCTAACTGTCTGTAGAATAAAAGTAGTCAATAATTTGATAAGCATAATATTCGTTCTATTATGTCTTCATGAAAGAGAAATGTAGGCCAGGGGCAGTGGCTCACACCTTTAATGCCAACATTTTGGGAGGCTGTGGCTGTGGCTGGAGGATCACTTGAGGCCAGGAGTTCGATACCAGCCTGGGCAACATAGGGAGACCCCATCTCTACAAAAAATAAAAATAAAATTATCTGGGTATGGTGGCATGTGCCTGTAGTCCCAGCTACTTGGGAGGCTGAGGTGGGAAAATTGCTTGAATCTGGGAAGTCGAGGCTGCAGTGAGCCATGATTGTACCACTGCACTCCCACCTGGGCAACAGAGCAAGACCCTGTCTCAAAAAAAAGAAATGTGAAAGAGAACAGGCCCTACGTCCGCTATCTAGGGAACAGTATATGCTGTGGGCTAAATTGTGTCCCCCTAAATTTGTATGTTGAGGTCCAAACCCCTAGTACCTCAGAATGTGACTGTGTTGGAGAGAAGACCTTTACAGAGGTGACTAAGGTAGCACGAGGTCATTAGGGTGGGCCATAATCCAGTGTAACTGCTGTCCTCATGAACGCGGACACAGAACACTCAGACCAAGGGATGACCATGTGAGGACGCAGAGGGAGACAGGGAGAAGGGCCTCAGAAGAGACCACACCTGCCAGCACCTGCATCCTCCACTTCCAGCCTCCAGAATTGTAAGATACGCATTTCTGTTATTTGAGCGCCCCAGTCTGTGGATTTTGTTATGGCTACGGCAGTCCAGGCTGACGAATTCAGTGTATTAATATTTCCAAACTGAAACAAACAACAGGTTTCCATTGCACAGAGGTGGAAGCGTTCTCTGCACAATTCTCAAGCAGGGTGAAATTCCTACGGGGGTCTTATCCTCAGCTCTCCAGGAGCTTCCTGAAGAAAAGTCAAAAGGAAGGAAAGGCTTCCTCCAATCTTGTTCAGCTAAAATCTTCATCTTCAGTAATCGTGTTTGATAAAATATTCTGAAAATGAGAGTTAACTAAGTTGTGTGTGATGACCTTGTTGGGGCGTTAAAGAGTCAGAGTTTAAATTCCAGCTTGGCTACCAAGTGAGCCTCGGTTTCCCCATCACTCATTTTTTCACTGCACATTTATTGAATGTGTGGAAAACAGAGGAGTCATGATGTCTGCCTCTCAGGCTGCCACGCGTGGAACACAGGAGCAGAATTGCTAAGAAGATAGTTCACTTGGGAACCTGAAGTTGAGATTTCTGTAGCCCAACTAACATTTTCCAACACAGCTTTCTGTGATGATGAGAATGTGCTCGGCCGGGCACGGTGGAGCATGCCTGTAATCCCAGCTACTCGGGCAGCTGAGGCACGAGAAGTCCTTAAACCCGGGAGGCAAAGGTTGAAGTGAGCTGAGATCACGTCTCCGCACTCCAGCCTGGACAACAGAATGAGACTCTGTCTCAAAACAACAACAACAAACAGTTGGGCAGCCGGGCGCAGTGGCTCACGCCTGTATTCCCAGCACTTTGGGAGGCCAAGGCGGGTGGATCACCTGAGGTCGGGAGTTCGAGACCAGCCTGACCAACATGAAGAAACCCCGTCTCTACTAAAAATACAAAATTAGCTGGGCATGGTGGTGCATGCCTGTAATCCCAGCTACTCGGAAGTCTGAGGCAAGAGAATCACTTGAACCCGGGAGGTGGAGGTTGCGGTGAGCCCAGATCTCGCCACTGCACTCCAGCCTGGGCAACAAAAGCAAAATTCCATCTCAAAAAACAAAACAAAACAAAACAAAACAAAACAGTTGGGCACAGGGGCTCAGGCCTATAATCCCAGCACACTGAGAGACTGAGGCAGGTGAATCACATGAGGTCAGAGGTTCGAGACCATCCTGGCCAACATGGCAAAAACCTCTCTCTACTAAAAATACAAAAATCAGCCGGGCGTGGTAGCACACACCTGTAATCCAGTTACTCAGGAGGCTGAGGCAGGAGAATCACTTGAACCTGAGAGGTGAAGGTTACAGTGAACCGAGATCACACCACTGCACTCCAGCCTGGGCAACAGAGCGAGACTCCATCTCAAAAAAAAAAAGAAAAATGTTCTCCATCTGCACCATCCAGTGTGGTCGTCACTAGTCACATGTGGCTATTGAGGACTTGAAATGTAGCTAGCCTGACGGAAGAACTGAATTTGAATTAATTTGAATGTAAATAGCCACATGTTGGCCAGCACAGCTGTGCACCATCTCAGACGGAGATGCCTAGCAACAATTGGATAACACTTGCAGAGCTTGTGAAAAAATTTGGGACTGTGGGAGGGAGCAAGTGTAAATGTGTAAGGTTATGGGAGTTACTAAGTGTGGATTAAGATGACATTAGCCTGGTGTGGTGGCACACACCTGTCGTCCCAGCTGCTTGGGAGGCTGAGGCTGAGGAGGAAGGATCACTCGTACCCAGGAGGTTGAGGCTGCAGCCAGACACGATTGCGCCATTGCACTCAGTCTGGGCAGCAAAACGAGACCATTCTCAAAAATTCATTGGCTGGGCGCGGTGGCTCATGCCTATAATCCCAGCACTTTGGGAGGCCAAGGAGGGTGGATTATTTGAGGTCAGGAGTTCAAGCCCAGCCTGGCCAACATGGTGAAACCTCATCTCTACTAAAAATACAAAATTAGCTAGACGTGGTTTTAGCACATGCCTGTAGTCCCAGCTACTTGGGAGGCTGAGCCAGGAGAATCATTTGAACCCAGGAGGCAGAGGTTGTAGTGAGCTGAGATTGTGCCACTGCACTCCAATCTGGGCCACAGAGTGAGACTCTGCCTCAATAATAATAATAATTAATTAATAGTAATAATTTCATAAGGTTTAAAACTTCTTTTTTAATGATTCCTCCTGGACAGGCATGATGGTGGATGCTTAGAATCCCAGCACTTTGGGAAGCTGAGGTGGGAGGATCACTTGAGTCCAGGAGTTGGAGTCCGGCCTAGGCAACATAGTGAGACCCCATCTCTACAACAAATAAAAAAATTACTCGGGCATGGTAGCATGTGCCTCTGGTCCCATCTGCACAGGAGGCTGAGGCAGGAGGATCACTGGGGCCCAGGAGGTCAAGGCTGCAGTGAGTCGTGATTGTGCCACTGCACTCCACCCTGGGTGACAAAGTAAGACTGTCTCATAAAAAAGAAAAAGATTCCTCCTGCGTCTGTCTTGCCCTTCCTGTGCCGTCCTGCTTCTATAGTTAACCCACTTTTTCGTTTCCAGTGTTTCAGTGTTTATGCAAAAATAATAATGGGCTTGCAATTTCCCACCCTTTGTGTACAAAAGGAAGCATACTGTTCTATAGCTCACTTCTCACTGAATGTGTCCTGGAGATATTTCTGCACCAATCAATACAGTCTTCCTTATACTGGTTTATTCTCCATAGTATTCCATTGTGGGAAGTACCTTAGTGGGTTTTTTCCTCTCTCTCTCGTTTTTGTTTTTGTTTTTTTTTTGAGGCAGTCTCTCTCTGTTGCCCAGACTAGAGTGCAGTGGTGTGATCATGGCTCACTGCAGCCTCGATCTCCCCAGCTCAAGTGATCCTCCCATTTCAGCCTCCTGAGTAGCTGGGACTACAGGCATGTGCCCCCAAACCTGGCTGATTTTAAAAAGCTTTTGTTTGTTTGTTTGTTTTTTGTAGAAACCGGGTCTTGATATGTTGCCCAGGCTGGTCTCAAAGTCCTGGGCTCAAGCGATACTCCTGCCTGGGCCTCTTAACGTACTGGGATTAATTACAAGCATAAGCCAACCGCGTCCAGCCTTACCTTAGTGTTTTTAACTAGTCCCCTATAGATAGGCAATTTGCACATTAATAATGTGTGGGTTTTTTTTTTGTTTTTTTTTTGTTTTTTTTTTTTTTTTGAGACAGGGTCTTGCTCTGTCCCTAGACTGAAGTGCAGCGGTGTGATCCTAGTGCACGTAAGCAATCCTCCTACCTCAGCCTCCCAAGTAGCTAGGAATACTACTGGTGTGTGCCACCACACCTGGCCCAAAGATTAAATTTATGTATCTCTATCTCTCTAAATATCTGATATAGAACAACATATGACTGACCAAAGGCAAAAATCAGGAAACCTTTTTCAAGGTCACATTCTACCTTAGCCTGATATAGTTTGTCCTAAGTATGCATCAGTACTTTGGAAATGGAACTTAGACCCAACTTTTTGTTATTGTTGTTGTTGTTGTTGTTGTTGAGACAGAGTCTCGCTGTGTCACCCAGGCTGGAGTGCAGTGGTGCAATCTTGGCTCACTACAACCTCCGCCTCCTGGGTTCAACTGATTCTTGTGCCTCAGCCTCCCGAGTAGCTGGGATGACAGGCATGCACCAACACGTCTGGCTAATTTTTGTATTTTTAGTAGAGATGGGGTTTCACCATTTTGGCCAGACTGGTCTCAAATTCCTGACCTCAAGTGATCCGCCTGCCTCGGCCTCCCAAAGTGCTGGGATTACAGGCGTGAGCCACCGCACCCACACGCGGCCTAGACACACTTTAAAAATGTTGCTCTAATTCTTAGCCCTCTTCTGCCAGTCACCCTCCTTTCTCCTCAAACCATCCTTCCTTCCTAATCTTCCTACTCCCAAACTACAGAAGAAAGAGAACTGCTGGATAATTCTTCTTGAAACATTTGAGATTCACGACAAGGGGCAGAATCTAGGTAGAAAGTGCTTAACTAGATGTTAAGCCCTGTGGCTTGAGCCCCAATATTAAACCAAAGAGGTATAGTAAAAGCTGGTGATAGACCAGGAGAAAGCCTGCCCCTCCCGTGCCCCCAGCTTTACCCCCGTGTGGCTCAGGTCATGGCCAAAGCCATGTAGGGGCACAGTGTCGAAGGGGCTCAGGACTGATGGACCAAAAGACAAGGCACATCCAGAAAGAATCTTGGAGGCCCATTTCGTGTTTGAAATACTTCAAAAATTTCCATCAACATCAGGGCTAATATTTGCATAGGCTGTCACTTCAGGTAAAAACACAGATGGGTACAAGGTGAGGAAACGGAGGTAGGATCAGTGCTGGGCTAGCACTGGTGTGTGAAGTAACCCGGTTAAACCATGCTGTGCTTCTGTTCTGTCCTATTGTCTCTGGAAAACCATCTAAATTTGCTTTATAAACATGTATAAGCCATTCTGTATAAGTGCATGGCTAAGAAGATCATTGTTCTGTTAAGTTTTTTCTTTTTCCTTTTTTTTTTTTGAGACGGAGTATCGCTGTGTCGCCCAAGCTGGAGTGCAGTGGCGCGATCTCAGCTCACTGCAAGCTCCATCTCCCCGGTTCACGCCATTCTCCTGCCTCAACCTCCCCAGTAGCTGGGACTACAGGCGCCCGCCACCTCGCCTGGCTAGTTTTTTGTATTTTTTAGTAAAGACGGGGTTTCACCGTGTTAGCCAGGATGGTCTCGATCTCCTGACCTCGTGATCCGCCCGTCTCGGCCTCCCAAAGTGCTAGGATTACAGGCGTGAGCCACCGCGCCCGGCACCTTAACTAGTTTCTAAACTCCAGAAATATTAGTGTTCTCAGGCTTTCAGAAGAGAGCCATGGTATAACACGAGGTGCTCGGTAAATGCATGGTAATGTGGTCGCCTTGCTGTTTTCACTCAGGCCTGGTGACTTCCTCACCTGTGCGGGGTCTGCCCATTTTAACGCACTTGCAACATGCATTTCTGGACAGTAGGTGGCGCCATGGAACCACCTACCGTTCCCACCGCACACCTTCATTTGTGGCAGCCCGTTTTTAGTGGATGAGGGGAGTCTATCGGTTGATAAAAAAGACGGTGAGACTTTTAAAGCATATCCATTGCCAGTGATAACGAGGAGACGTAAGCAGGAAAGAAGGCAAAATGATCCAATATGCCAGTGGTCAGGAAACGTGTCTCAGGAGGTGGCACAGAAACTGGCAGGTCCTTGGCATGCCCCTGGCTGGGGCCCGCGTGCACCAGGCTAAGAGAGCTGTGGACTGAAGAGAAGCAGGTGTTAGACGTGCAGACAATTCCCGGGCAGGAGCTGGAGGCTGAGGAAAAAGGCAGCTTGCGACATGCTGGAGTTTTCTCTAGGAGCAAGCTGTGTGTGTCTTGAGAGCATTGCTTCGTTACTATAACCACATTGACAAATGTCAAGTTGGCTAATAAATCGTACTTGGTAGAATAAAGAGGACATTTCTCAGTGCACGATCCTGTTTCTTCCACAATTGCAGTCTCCTCTCCATGGTGCCTTCGCTGAGGCCATCTGTGCTTTCCCGGAGCTCTGTGTCACCTCTCCTGCTAGTCATCCTTAGCCATCAACAGCATGAAGCTGTCCAGGGGTAACCAGTGAGTTCAGCTCAAAACAGGGGAATGCCAGAGTGTTGTCAGCATGAGTGGGGAGAAACATGTAATTCAAGAATGTAAAAGGGCACGTAGTTCAAAGCCTCTCAATCGGTAAAGGAGGCAAATCATCGGCAGAAATAGGGTCAGAACCCGGGAAGATTTTGCCTTAGTCGAACCATCACTTTATTTCTGCACTTACAATGCTGGTCTCAAGGAATTGAATTGATGCTAGTTCATTTCTTCTATGATCTATTAAACTGATCAAAAAGAGCCTTTTGCAGGCCTGTTTTTAGACTTGTAATTGACACTTGCTGAAATCTTTCATCTCAATGCCCACCAGTATGTCCCTGATCACTAGTGTACAAAACTGTGTCACAAAGAATCTATTTGGGCCAGGCATGGTAGCTCATACCTGTAATCCCAACACTCTGGGATGCCAAGGGGAGAGGATCGCTTGAGCCCAGGAGTTCAAGACCAATCTGGGCAACATGGTGAAACCGTCTCTACCAAAAACTTAAAAATTAGTTGTTGGTGGTGGACGCCTGTAGTCCCAGCTACTCAGGAGACTGAGGTGGGAAGATGGTTTGAGCCCAGGAGGCGGAGGTTGCAGTGAGCCAAGATCACACCACTGCACTCTAGCCTGGGAAACAGAGCCAGACCCTGCCTCAAAAAAACAGAAAAACTGGCCAGCCATGCATGCACCTTAGCCAAAGAGAATCACATGAAAAAGAAAACAATTCACATTGTGCATGTTGAAGACTTTAAAAAAAAAGGAAAAATCAAGCTGTAAGAATTGATTCCAGCTCTTGTCCTGATTTTTAGGCTCTTCTTGCTTCTTTACATGTGTTTATCACTGTGACACTGAAAAGGGCCAGAAAGCCTAGGAAAGCTTTGTGGACACTTTTTTTTTTTTTTTTGAGACGCAGTCACATACAGGCTGGAGTGCAGTGGCACAATCTTGGCTCACTACAGCCTCTGCCTTCTCAGTCCAAGTGATTCTCCTGCCTCAGCCTCCCAAGCAACTGAGATTACAGGCACCTGCCACCACACCCAGGTAATTTTGGTTTTTTTAGTAGAGACAGGGTTTTGCCATGTTGGCCTGACTGATCTGAACTCCTGACCTCAAATGATCCTCCCACCTCGGCCTCCTGAAGTGCTGGGCATGAGACCACACCCAGCAATTTTTTTTCAACTTCTGAACATACAGCAGCTTTCAAATGTGAAGGCCGGGCACGGTGGCTTATGCCTCTAATTCTAGCACTTTGTAAGGCCAAGGTGGGAGGATCACTTCAGCCCAGGAGTTCGAGCCTGGAAAACATAGTGAAACCCTGTCTTTACTTTAAAACAAAAAATTAGCCAGTCTTGGTGGCACATGCCTATTGTTCTAGCTACTCAGGAGGCTGAGGTGGGAGGATCCCTTGAGCTCAGGAAGTTGAGGCTGTGGTCGGCCAAGATCACACCACTGCACTCCAGCCTGGACAACGGGAATGAGACCCTGTCTCCAAAAAAAAAAAAAGGCCGAGGGCGGTGGCTCACGCCTGTAGTCCCAGCTACTCGGGAGGCTGAGGCAGGAGAGTTGCTTGAACCCAGGAGGCGGAGGTTGCAATGAGCCGAGATCGCCCCACTCCACTCCAGCCTGGCAACAGAGCCAGACTCCGTCTCAAAAAAAAAAAAAAAAAAGGCTCGGTGCGGTGGCTCACACCTGTAATCCCAGCACTTTTGAAGGCCAAGGCGAGACCAGCCTGCAGCCTGGCCAACATGGTGAAACCTCTTCTCTACTTAAAATACAAAAATTTAACTGGGTATAGTAGCTCACGCCTGTAGTCCCAGCTACTCAGGAGGCTGAGGCAGGAGAATTGCTGAAATCTGGGAAGAGGAGGTTGCTGTGAGCCGAGATCACCCCCACTGCACTCCAGCCTGGGTGACAAAGCAAGACTCCATCTCAAAAAAACAAAAACAAGAAGTTAACACTCAAAGGCAAGCGATGGGGTCTGTTTCACTATTCGATGGTTCATTTGTGTTGCTGCTGAACCAGTAAGGAATGACAACAAATCCGGGAAGCTGACCCGGGCAGGCATCCAAAGAATATACACTCTACCCTCTGGCCCTGCTAAGCTCAGCTATTGGTCCCGTCTTCTGTCCAGACGCCCCTGGCCATCATGTGTAGTGTGTCTAGGTAGCCTCTGGAACACAGCCTTCTTAGTCTGCGGATTCCTGCTCTGCACCAGGATGACATGTTTGTTAGTCATCACCTGGTTTTAAAGAACTGATGTGCTCGCTGTGTTACCAAAACTTTTTTTTTTTTGAGGCAAGGGACTCACTCTGTGGCCCAGGGTGGTGTGCAATGGTGTGATCTCTGCTCACTGCAACCCCAGCCTCCCGGGTTCAAGCGACTCTCATGCCTCAGCCTCTTGAAGAGCTGGGATTACAGACGCACACCACCACACCTGGCTAATTTTGGTATTTTTAGTAGAGGTGGGGTTTTGCCATGTTGGCCAGGCTGGTCTCCAACTCTTGGCCTCAGGTGGTCTGCCTGCCTCGACCTCCCGAAGTGCTGGGATTATAGGTGTGAGCCACTGCACGTGGCCCAAGACGACAATTATGATTACGGAACATGACAGTGGGAACTTCCTGAGGCACAGGACTTGCAAAGGCAGTGACACATTTTTATATAAATTAACTTTTATTTCTATAACATATAAAAGGTATAAATAGGACTTATGTAAAAACCAATCACCTGCACACACAAATTATGTGAAATTAGTTTATATATCTCTTTAAACCAGAGGGAGGAGGAGGAAGCAGGATGAGGTCCACCTGGCCCACCGTAAGTCCTTCCCCAGATGCTGTCGTGTATTAATAGCTTCTGCGGTCAACCAGGGTAATCTGCCAGGCAGTGCCTCAGGATGGGGTGGGGGGGTGGTGGTGACGAGGTGTGAGGCTTCTGGGCACGGCTGTGAGGGAGGCACTTGGTGGGAAACATGCCTGAGATGTCAACAGTCTCGTCCTCACCCAGAAGGTGGGACTTGTCGCGGGGGAAAAGCCAAGGGTCCCGCAGCTCCCAGGTGGCTCTCCTTCACGTGCTTATCTGATGTGGTGCAGGAACAACAGGCAGAGGTGAGCGGTTTGTCCACAGAAGGGAAGTCTGAGGGAGCAGCCGCCATGGACGTCCCACCCAGTGCTGGCAGTTCTGTGCACAAGCGATGCAGCTCAGCGGTGCTGACAGTGGAGCTCACAGAGCTCCCGTATTCTCAAGGTTTGGATACATTCTGGGAGGGATGAACTGGTGTAAGAGTCACATAATACGTGGAGGGGTGTAATAATCCGAAAAATGTAGCAAAATACCTTCTATGCCTATGAACCTGGGTTGGGGGAGCCGCAAAGTCCAAAGCTCTGCCACACGGGCCAGCAGTGCTCATGTCTGCTGGCTGGTCCTCCCCAAAGCCTCTCCTGCCACCTTTTTTTTTTTTTTAAACTAAACTAAATGGTCAATACTGCCATCTCTCTTGATAATGACAAAATGTTTGCACCAGATGCCTGCAGTTGTGTGTCACTCCACACTAATGGATCCGTAGTGATACAGCTGCGGGAGGCACTCCTGGGTTGAAAATGAAGGCAATTATCAAATCACTGTCAGTCTTGACTGAGTCACCTCTAGAGTTTATGCTTTCGGCCTTAATTGAAATGAAGACAATTATATACAATTCTCACATAATTGATCACAAATGCGATCACAGCCACTCTGACTAAGATTGGTGCTGGCCAATCTGCTGTGAGGGAATGAAGAGAGGAGAGGAACTGCGATGTCAGTCCCTGATTCTACTGCAAGTTTCTAAGCGCAGGAAATCCCACTCTAGCTTCAGGAGACGATACGTGACAAGAACATGACTGTGCTTTAAATCATCTCTCAACTATGCTAAGTTGTGATCCCTCACCAAGTCTATGAAACCTGGAAAAGGAGTAGAGTGCACGGGGTGTGTGTGTGTTTTATAAATTCAGGGATCATTCCAAAAGGGGCAAACTATTGCTTTCCGTGTGTGTGTTTTATAAATTCAGGGATCATTCCAAAAGGGGCAAACTACTGCTTTTCGTGTGTGTGTTTTATAAATTCAGGGATCATTCCAAAAGGGGCAAACTATTGCTCTTCAAGTCCTGGGGCAGGGAGGGGAAGAGGAGGCCACTGTCCGCTCCTGAAAGCTCTATGGGGAGAAAGGCCCCCTGCCTGATTGTTCTGTCATTCACATGCCAGCTTACTGTCAAAGCTAGAAAGACCGATGCCAAAGGCCTGAACTGCGCAAAGTGGGTAGTTGTAGTCCAGTGTGAACACGTCATCTGCTACACGTCCAAACTGCATGACTATATAGTCAGCTAGAAACACAAGGAAATCAAGATGTTAGAATATAATGTGGTTGCACTAGGGGAAAACTTTTTTTTTCTTCCTTTTCTGAGTTGGGGTTTTGCTCTGTCGCCCAGGCTGGAGCCTAGTGGAATGACCACAGCTCACTGCAGCCTTGACCTCCCATCCCAGGCTCAAGTGATCCTCCCACCTCAGCCTCTTGAGTAGCTGGGACTACAGGCAAGCACCACCATGCCTGGCTAGTATTTTACTTTTTGTGAAGATAGGGTCTCAGTGTGTTGCTCAAGCTGGTCTCAAACACCTAGGCCAAAGTGATTCTCCTGCCTCGGCCTCCCAAAGTGCTGGGATTACTGGCCCAGTGAAAACCTATTTATGATATAGAAAGAATCCTCCAAATAGGCCAGTTAATCACCAGGTTTCTGTAGAATAGAGAGCGGCTTGCTGGGAACGTCACAAGCTCCGTAGGCTAGAGGTGCCAGGAACCTTTATTGGGGTCATTTGCCTTTGTTTCCCAAACAACCTACTCGGTGACTTCTCTGATTTTTTTTTTTTTTTTTTTTGAGACGGAGTCTCGCTCTGTCGCCCAGGCTGGAGTGCAGTGACGCAATCTCGGCTCACTGCAGCCTCGACCTCCTGGCTCAAGTGATGCTCCCACCTCAGCCTCCCAGGTACCTTGGACTACAAGTGCCTGCCACCAGGCCCAGCTAATTTTTTCTATTTTTTGTAGAGATGGGGTTTCACACCATGTTGCCCAGGCTAGTCTTAAGCTCCTGGTCTCAAGCGATCTGCCCACCTCAGCCTCACAAAGTGCTGAGATTACAGACGTGAGCCATGATGCCCAGCCAACTTTTCTGATTTGCTATAGCATCTCTCTCACACTCCTCCCCCCTCCTCAACACAGTGATTCACAAGTTTTCTCCAAAACTGTAGTTTCATCTTTCCAAAGAAATCCTTTCTCTCCTCCATGATTATCTCCTGACTATCATTTCCTATCGCATACAGGGAATGTGCATTTCCCATCCTGTAAGAGCGTCTATCCTCCTCTTCCTACCCAACCCTTCCCGGAGGCTTACGGTCATTTTTGTGGACTATCTGGAAGTTCTTCACTGATGCCTGAGTGACCCGGCCACGAAAGTTGAGGACATAGGACTGAGTGTCACTGTTCCAGACGGGGGCCTTGTTGTGCAGTTCAATCAGATTTTCCATAGTTTTGTTCTGCCACCTTGAGAGCAAACTGTCATGGTTCTGTCCAAAGGGAAAATCATTACTTTGTAACTGACAACCCTACAACTCCACGAGATAGAAGGTAGAGGAGGAGAATCCTTTCTCCATTTCAGAAAGGGTAAACCAGAAGCAAAGAATGAAAGCCAACAATGAAGACAGGTTTTTAAAATTATTCTACATTCTCCAGCATTTCTCTTTGAAGAAAACATGGTTTCAAGGCAACGACTCTGCAACTGCTCTTATCCTGAGGCTCTGGAGGGCAGCTCTCCTGAAGAAGGGTATGGAGCCATGCTCCAGTGTGGGGCTCTGGAAGCTCAATCTTTTTTTTTTTTTGGTATTAACCTCTCTGTATTGTACTACTGTCTTTTAGAGTCTTTTGCTGATTTGAATATGTTCTTACTCACGTTTCGTGGCTGATATGGGATCTGCTTATGATTCAGTGTCATTCCAGGAATGATCACAGACATTTTCCTAGGACCTTTAAATCCAAGTACGTTCGTCTCCTGGAAGATAGGAAAACAAGGCAGAACTTGGAAACAGGAGAAAAATAGAGACCACGTTCTTTTATAACATGAGACTGTCTTGGGAACATAAGATGCTTACGTTATCAGGTGGACCGGCCAGGGGCGGTGGCTCACGCCTGTATCCCAGAACTTTGGGAGGCTGAGGTGGGCAGATCACCTGAGGTCAGGAGTTCCAGACCAGCCTGGCCAACATGGTGAAACCTTGTCTCTACTAAAAATACAAAAACTAGCCAGGCATGGTGGCGAGTGCCTGTAGTCCCAGCTACTAAGGAGGCTGAGGCAGGAGAATTGCTTGAACCCAGGAGGCAGAGGCTGCAGTGAGCCGAGATCGCATCATTGCACTCCAGTCTGGGCGACAAGAGTGAGACTCTGCCCAAAAAATAAATAAATAAAAAATATAATAAATCATGTGTACCAAAAATAATTTTATTACTTTGCTATAAACAGAGAGTCAAAAACAGGAAAGTAATATATCTCTTTATATATATAAAAATATATATAAATATATATTATATATATAAAATATATATATATTATATATATAAATATATAAAATATATATATATTATATATATAAATATATATAAATATATAAAAATATAACTCTTTTTTTTGTTGTTGTTTTGTTTTCTGAGACAGCGTCTTGCTCTGTCGCCCAGGCTGGAGTGCAGTGGCGCAATCCCAACACACTGCAAGCTCTGTCTCCCGGGTTCATGCCATTCTCCTGCCTCAGCCTCCCAAGTAGATGGGACTACAGGCACCCGTCAGCATGCCCAGCTAATTTTGTATTTTTTTTTTTTTAAGTCGAGACAGGGTTTCTCCATGCTGGTCAGGCTGGTCTCCAGTTCCCGACCTCAGGTGATCCGCCCATCTCGGCCTCCCAAAGTGCTGTGATTACAGGAGTGAGCCACCACGCCCGGCCTCTTACTCTTGAGTCTTAAATGAGATTTGAGATAACTGTGAACAAACTGCCCAACTTTGTCAGCACCAACACATATTTATTTCCCAGTGAGGGCATGGCACTAGATTACATACAGTGAGAATGAGTTGTGGTTAAATAAGGCCCGCACTAGATGTTAAAAATGCCTGTCAAGCCAAGCAGATTATTCTTATTTTATTTTGAGACGGAGTCTTGCTCTGTCACCCAGGCTGGAGTGCAACCTCTGCCTCCTGGGTTCAAGCGATTCTCCTGCCTCAGCCTCTCGAGTAGCTGGGATTACAGGTGCCTGCCACCACGCCTGGCTAATTTTTTTATATTTTTAGTAGAGACAGGATTTCGCCATGTTGGCCAGGCTGGTCTCGACCTCCTGACTTCCGGTGATCCACGCACATCAGCCTCCTAAAGCGTTGGGATTACAGGCATGAGACACCGCGCCTGGCCGATTATTATTATTTTTAAAATAGGATCTCATGCTGTTGCCCAGGCTGGAGTGCATGGCGTGATCACAGCTCACTGCAGCCTCGACCCTCCTAAGACTCAGGTGATCCTCTTGCCTCAGCGCCTCCAGTAGCTGGGACTCCAGCGACTGCCACCACGCCCAGCTAGTTTTTGTATTTTTAGTAGAGACAGGGTTTCACCATGTTGCCTAGGCTGGTCTCTCCTGGGCTCAAGTGATCTGCCCGCCTCAGCCTCCCAAAGTGCTGGGATTACAGGTGTAAGCCATCAAGTTCAGCCAAGCTAAGCAGATTATGTATGAAAGCTATAGAGGAAAGACACTTTACATCAAAGTGTTGAAGTCAAATGGTTCTCAGGCATGTAGATAAGATCTCATGGGATTAATTTCAACTTAAGAAAGTTGAGACTTTGGAATAAAAAAACCAGCTGAGATGGGTCAATTCCTTCTTGCTTTCTCTTACTCAACAACTCTTTGAATACCTACTGTGTGCCAGACCATGTGCTGGTATGGATACAGCCATGAGTAAGAGTTCACAAGAATTTACAAACTGGTGGAGACGGTTCATGTTGAACAAATAATAACAAGTACATGTGGGTTACAAATGCCACAAGGACACAGACAAAGGAATGTCAACCACATCTAGTGGAGTACATCAGAAAAGACTTTGATAAGGCAAAAGGCAAGAAAGAGGAAAAGGGAAGCCTCTCCAAGGAGGAAAGAGGAGTGTGGTTGGACAAAGGAACGACAGGAGGGCTGCTTCGCTAGAATGATGGGAAGCGGGGGTGAGCCAGCAGAGGAGTCTGAAAGCAAATGCTGCCATGTTAGATCTTCCCCAATGGGTAGTCACTAAAAGGTCTGAAGCAGCACAGGAGGCCCAACTAGAGCCTTGTTTTAGGAAGATTCATTTGGTAGCAGTAGAGAATGAGCTAGATAGTTCTCAGGTCTTTCCTGGGTGTGAAATAAAATGAAAAAGTACAATAAAACAAATAATAAGATGAAATTTAAAAAGAAGTGAACTATACATGCCAAAAAGAGGAAAAAAATAAGAAAAAGATTAAAAAGAGAAAAAAGAGAATGAACTAGATAGGAAAAGATTAAAAGCAAAAAAAGATCAGCTTTAATTTATTGTAACCTTTGGCCACTGGATAAGAAGTAAAGGTCTGAACTAAGTGGCAGCAGGAAAAAAGAAGAGGAAATGAGGGAAGAAATATTCCGAGAGTGAAAAATAATTGAACTTGGCAATTCAAATAACTAAAACTCAAATACATGGAGAAAGTGGTACAGCAACAGAAATCAGAAATAGAAACAAGCTTGGGAGGGGAGGTTCTTTGGCGACACTAGGTGAAAAGTGCCAGCAGGACGTCAGAAGGGCAGGAAGTGGGCCTTGGGAAAGCAGCACTCACATAGGAGATGGCGGCCAGCTCCTGCCGCGCGTGGGCCGCTCCTACCAGACCCCGGCCCTTGATAGGGCAGATACCACGGTCGTAAATGGTAAACTTGGTCCCCATGAGGTTGGATCTGGAGTCAGGAGAAAAAGTCACCAAGATGATCTGTAATTTTTTTTCTTATACAAACACAATCTAAGAGAAGGAAAATGGAAGCCTATTTTCAAAATGTCTAAATGTTCATCACTTTTTCAAAAATATCTCATTAAAGCAAGGAAGGAACTGAGATTTTCTTTTAACTTTTTATTTACTTGTTCATTCATCTGAGACAGGTTCTCGCTCTGTCACCCAGCTGGAGTGCAGTGGCAGGGATCATAGCTCACTGCAGCCTCAAACTCCCAGGCTCAAGCCATCCTCCCACCTTAACCTCCTGGGTAGCTGGGGCTATAGGCGAGCACTGCCATGCCTGGCTAATTTTAAAAATTTTTGAAGAGATGTCTCAATGTGTTGCCCAGACTGGTCTCAAACTCCTGGCCTCAAGTGATTCTCCAACCTCAGCCTCCACAAATGCTGGGATTACAGGCCTAAGCAACCACACCACACTTATTTTTTTATTTTTCTGAGACAGACTCTCATTCTGTTACCCAGGTTGGGGTGCAGTGGTGCTGTCTTGGCTCATGGCAACCTCTGCCTCCTGGGTTCAAGCAATTCTCGTGCTTCAGCCTCCTGGGTAGCTGGAATTATAGGTACGCGCTACCACACCCGGCTGATTTTTGTATTTTTAGTAGAGAAGGGGTTTCTGCCACGTTGGCCAGGCTGGACTCTAACTCCTAACCTCAAGTGATCCACCCGCCTTGGCCTCTCAAAGTGCTGGGATTACAGGTGTGAGCCACTGTACCCAGCCTTTTTTTTTTTCTTTTCTTTTTTTCTTTTTTTTTTTTAAGATTACAACATCAATACACGCTAGTTGTAACCAAGATATGAACTGTTCTGCAACTATAGGAATAAGACTATCAGAAAGAATAGGACAGGGATCTAAGGTTGCTTTCACCTAAGCTTGCCGACATAACTTTCTCCTTCACGAGATAAATCAACTGGATCAATGGAGATGAGGTAGTTGGCTGTTTTGCTCTTTTTCCGCTTTCTAGCTGCAAGAAGAAATATCTGGGAAAAGAAAAAGTGTCAGTCAAAAATGAAGTCGAGAGAACCCACCTCGCCCCTGGGGCCATGGCTGTCCTACCTATTCATTCAGCCAGTGTTCAGCAAGTCCCCAGCATATGTCTAAGCTGTTAATCTTTGGGTCTTCATCCCTTTTTCTAACTCTCTTATCAGAATTCACTATCAGGCTGGGTGCAGTGGCTCACCCCTGTAATCCCAGCACTTTGGGAGGCTGAGGTGGGCGGATCACAGGGTCAGGAGATCGAGACCATCCTGGCTAACCTAGTGAAACCCCGTCTCTACTAAAACTACAAAAAATTAGCCGGGCGTGGTGGCGGGAGCCTACAGTCCCAGCTACTCGGGAGGCTGAGGCAGGAGAATGGCATGAACCCAGGAGGCGGAGCTTGCAGTGAGCCCAGATCGTGTCACTGCACTCCAGCCTGGGCGACGGAGTGAGATTCTGTCTCAAAAAAAAAAAAAAAAAAATTCACTAACAGGGTTTTCTTCCTGTACGGTTTTTCTAAATTCACCAGCTTGAGTCTCCACATAATTAGTTACAACTTCATCCCTAAAAACTTCCAGTTAAAAAAAAAATCTCCAAAGCTGGGCCAGGTGGCATGAGCCTATAATCCCAGCTGCTTGGGAGGCTGAGGTAGAGGGATCACTGGAGTCCAGGAGTTCAAGGCCAGCCTGGGCAACCCTGCAGAATCCAATAAATAAATAACAATCAATGTTCATCCAATGCCATGATTAAGAGTCTTTCCAACTTTAGGAGAGACAGGATCCTGAATACCTTCCCATTCTTTACTGTGATGGATTTCTTCCTTTCTTTTTTCTTTTTTTTTTTTTTTTGAGGCAGGGTCTCACTCTGTCACCCAGGCTACAGCACAGTGGCGCAATCACAGCTCATTGCAACCCCTGCCTCCCAGGTTCAAGTGATTTTCCTGTCTCAGCTTCCCAAGTAGCTGGAACTACAGGTGCATGCCACCACTCCTGGCTAATTTTTTTATTTTTTGCTAGAGACAGGGTCTCCACATGTTGGCCAAGCTGGTCTCGAGCTCCTGTCCTCAAGGGATCCACCCACCTCAGCCTCCCAAAGTGCTGGGATTATAGGCGTGAGCCACTGCACCTGGCCTGTGATAGCTTTCTTAATGCCATGGGGACACAGACAAAGGAATGTCAACCACGT
>NW_012108585.1:3332227-3335069 GCF_000951045.1 Mandrillus leucophaeus | reverse complement strand
CCTCCCGGGTTTACGCCATTCTCCTGCCTCAGCCTCCCGAGTAGCTGGGACCACAGGCGTGCGCCACCTCACCCGGCTAGTTTTTTGTGTTTTTAGTAGAGACAGGGTTTCACCGGGTTAGCTAGGATGGTCTCGATCTCCTGACCTCGTGATCTGCCCGTCTCGGCCTCCCAAAGTGCTGGGATTACAGGCCTGAGCCACCGCGCCCAGCCTCTTTTTTTCTATATTGCTGTTGTTTTAAACCACTGTGACTTCAATGGCATGAATACCATCCTATGCAGGCATCCTTCCTAAACTCTACTAGACCAGGACCGTAACAGGGAAGCAGGAGAGTGGCAGTGGCTAAGCAGGAAGACTTTAGAATTATGCAGAAACAGGTTTGAATTTGGCTCTGCCATCACTTAGTGCAATTTGGGGTAGGTAAGTCACTCCCTAAGCCCCAGTTAGTTACCTCATCTTTAAAACAGAGATGAGAAATCCTAACTAACAAGATGGCTACAACGATTACAGGTGATAATACATATAAACATATATGCACATGGTTGGTCTGCTGTAAACACTCAATAAATGGTGGTTAGAACAATTAATACCTACTATCATTATCTCATTTCTAGGCTCTTAAAAGCATCTGTTAAGACCTGGTATTAATACAAAATTACTAAAATAAAGTTCATCGGCACATATTAAATTGGCTCAAATTTATAAAAGAAATTAGAATTTCTAGGGTGAGAAACAAGACATTTAACTTGTATGTCCTTCGTATTTCTAATTCATCCTATTCCCCAAAACTCGCTCTCCTTCCACAATGTCATGTTTTATCATTAAAAAAAAAAAAAAAAAAGAACAGTAGCATCTAAAAACTAAATCATGGGAGACAGGTGAAAACTTACATTACAAAATACCTGTAAAATTACATTAAGAAATACCTGCCCATTTTCCCACATTGTGGATCAAGCTCTTATTTGTGGGAGGGTAGAGCTTGCTGCCTATTAGACCATGAGCTCTTTGCAGAAAAGGAGAACACAGCGTCTGGGGACTGAAAGATACAATCTACTTCTAGCTGGCCTGGTCTAACACCAGAGTTAGTTCCCTAAGGGACTGAAAGATACAATCCACTTCTAGCTGGCCTGGTCTAATACCAGAGTTAGCTCCCTAAGGCCCATCAACAATCTATTCCCACAACATTCTTCTCTCTCTCAAGAGTTGTCTTAGAAATCAATTCTCATACCTTCTGATTTTCTTCTTTTTCCAAGTACATATAGTAGGTGGGGAAGAGGCCCCGATCCATTCCCTTTTTATCCCGGATTATCCGACATCTTACTGTGACACCTTGAGGGGCAGGACTATACACAAAGTCCTCCAGGTCGTCTGTGTCTCCCAGGAGGTTATCAGCTGGTTGGGCTGCAGTAGCAGAACAGGAAGTGCCTGTATCCTGAAAGGACAGCCACACATGAGCAACAAGAGGCCAGGACTCAAAATCTGAATTCTCTTTGAGAAGCACTTAGTGGACAAAGCAACTTAGAAATTTACCCCTGTGTCTTCAGTCTTCTGACAGAATAAGGAAAACTGAAAAGTTAAATAAGGATATGAATATTAAGAGTAATGAAGAGCTAAGTATGCAAATGGGACAAAGCCTCACAATAGCTGACCTGAGATAGAAAAAATTAGATCATAAGCTAAATTTGAGCTTAAACTTCTGAAGGAACCCTCATTCACTAATGGTATTTAAATACTGAAGATATGTTTGAGGGCTGGGAACGGTGGCTCACACCTGTAATCCCAGCACTTTGGGAGGCTGAGGCGGGCGGATCACAAGCTCAGGAGATTGAGACCATCCTGGCTAACACGGTGAAACCCCGTCTCTACTAAAAATACAAAAAACTAGCCGGGCGTGGTGGCGGAGCCTGTAGTCCCAGCTACTCAGGAGGCTGAGGCAGGAGAATGGCGGGAACCCGGGGGGCGGAGTTTGCAGTGAGCCGAGATCATGCCACAGCACTTCCAGCCTGGGCGACAGAGTGAGACTCTGTCTCAAAAATAAATAAATAAATAAATACATACATACATACACACACACATACTGAAGATATGTTTGAGAAAGAGTCAAGTTAGCTCTAACGGAAGAAGTTTCAGAACTACATACAGTTGAATTCTGGCTGGATGCAGAATTTGGTCTTTCTAAACATGCTGACTGGGATCTTCCATCAGTCTCCTCATCGAAGTTCACACTTTCGGAGACATCTAGCAGAGAAGGAAGAACTGTTAGCACTGCCAACACTGGTTTAAAAAAGGTCTTTGAAACAAAGATAGTTTTAATTTTTTTTGCTTAAAACCTTCCTAACTATTGTGACCCTAAACACAACTATTTTGTCCAAATACATAAAACAGGCAAATTCATAGAGACAGAAAGTAGAATAGAGGTTACTAGGGGCTGGGGGCAGTGGAGAATGAGGAATTACCTTGAATGGGTGTGAAGTCTCTGGGATGATGAAAAAGTTCTGGAGATGGTAGTAGTGGTTGCACAACATTGCTAATGTACTTAATGTCACTGAATCTCACACTTTAAAATGATTAAACTTGTAAATTTTAGTCAGGGCAGGCTGGGTACGGTGGCTCACACCTGTAATCCCAGCACTTTGGGAGGCCGAGGCGGGCAGATGACGAGATCAGGAGATTGAGACCATCCAGCTAACATGGTGAAGCCCCGTCTCTACTAAAAATACAAAAATTAGCCGGGCATAGTGCCACGCGCCTGTAGTCCCAGCTACTCGGGAGGCTGAGGCAGGAGAATCGCTTGAACCTGGGAGGCAGAGCTTGCAGTGAGCCGAGATTGCGCCACTGCACT
>NW_012108585.1:3329597-3331447 GCF_000951045.1 Mandrillus leucophaeus | reverse complement strand
TCCTGCCTCAGCCTTTTGAGTAGCTGGGATTACAGGCACCCGCCACCACATCTGGCTAATTTTGTATTTGTAGTAGAGACAGGGTTGCTCCATGTTGGTCAGGCTGGCCTCGAACTCCCAACCTCAGCCTCAGCCTCCCAAGTAGCTGGAATTACAGGTGCCCGCCACCACACCCGGCTAATTTTTTTTGTATTTTTAGTGGAGACGGGGTTTCACCATGTTGGCCAGGCTGGTCTGGAACTCCTGACGTCAGGTGATCTGCCCGCCTCTGCCTCCCAAAGTGCTGGGATTACAGGCGTAAGCCACCGTGCCTGGCCTATTGTGTACTTGAAATGGATGAGGTGTATGGTCTGTAATTTATATCTCAAAAGAGCTGTTACTTAAAAAAATTATTTGCTTTGCAAAGGACATTTTTTCCTTCTGCTCTCTAAAATACTAACTTACTATTATTATTTTTTGAGACAGGGTTTCACTCTGCTGCCCAGGTGGGAGTGCAGTGGCCAAATCACGGCCGCTCACTGCAGCCTCAACTTCCTGGGCTCACGTGATCCTCCCACCTCACCCTCCTGAGTACCTGGGACTACACCATGTCCAGGTAATTTTCTGTAGAGATGGGGTTTCACCAAGTTGCCCAGACTGATCTCAAACTCTTGGGCTCAAGCGATCCGCCCACCTCAGCTTCCCAAAGTGCTGAGATTACAGGCATGAGCCACCACACCTGGTATCCCCCCTTTTTATTGGTAGCAAAAAGGCAGAAAACTCCTGAGATACCACTATCGTATGGATATCTTCACCTATTACTATGTTTTCAAATGCCATTTTTATACCAAGAACTCAGTTCACATGAATCTGTCTTGAGAGATCAAAGATCTCTCTGAAACTTTCAAGACAAGCAAATTGGACCCACTTATAGGGACATAATCTGCCAAACTGACACTTCTTAGAATTCAATCAAAACAGCACTTAATGGGTTTTATAGTCAAGATGCAACCTGTTGAGACATGAAAAGGCATTAATTCATCTGGCACTGAAAGGCCACTTCTGAGAAAGGACACAGCCACTTCACAGAGCAGTGCAAAAGCAGACAATGTGGTATTTACAGTCAGGGATAAAGAACTAGACTAAGAATCAGAAAATCTAAATCTGCCACTTTTCAGCTAGTTGACTCAAGGTAAGTAATTTAGCTTTGGTTAAATAGAAAATCATTTTTGCTCTGACTCATTCTATCTGTCCAACCCACATCTTTTACTTTCTTTTGTTGTAAAAATAGTGGTAGTAAAATAATAGGAAAGTACCATGGTCACCTTCATGTTAAAGACAGGAGAACTGAGGCAGAGAAAAGTGAAGTTGTATGCTCTTCTTCCCAGCCAGAAGTGGCAGAACAGAAATTCAAAACCAAGCAAGCTGGCCCAAGAGCTGTGCTCAAATCCATGTCACCAAATTGCCTTTCCTACACCATGCACTCTGGTCACCTGGCCCCGTTTGCACAGACATCTCATGTTTTTACACCTAGCCTTTGCTCATGCGATTTCTTCTGCCCAAGTTTGCTTCCTAACTAGCAGTATGATCTATGACACATTACTTAGCCACTCTAAGAACTTTTTTTTTTGAGATGGAGTCTTGCTCTGTCGCCAGGCTGGAATGCAGTGGCGCAATCTCTGCTCACTGCAACCTCTGACTCCCTGGTTCAAACGATTCTCTTGCCTCAGCCTCCTGAGTAGCTGGGATTACAGGCATGTGCCACCATGCCCAGCTAATTTTTGTATTTTTAGTAGAGACAGGGTTTCACCATGTTGGCCAGGGTAGTCTCGATCTCCTGACCTCGTGATCCACCTGTCTTGGCCTCCTTT
>NW_012108585.1:3320963-3328197 GCF_000951045.1 Mandrillus leucophaeus | reverse complement strand
AATCTCAAGCTCAGTGCAACCTCCGCTGCCCAGGCTCAAGCCATCCTCCTGCCTCAGCCCCCCAAGTAGCTGGGATTACAGGTGTGCACCACTGCACCCAGCCAATTTTTTTTTTTTTTTTTGGCATTTTTTGTAGAGACAAGGTTTATCCATGTTGCCCAGGCTGGTCTTGAACCCTTGGACTCAAGTGATCTGCCCGCCTCAGCCTCCCAAAGTGTTAGGATTATAGGCATGAGCCACCATGCCTGGACTCAAAACATACTTTCTTTTCCTTTTCTTTTTTTGAGAAGTTTCACTCTTGTTGCCCAGGCTGGAGTGCAATGGCGCAATCTTGGTTCACTGCAACCTCCGCCTCCAAAGTTCAAGTGATTCTCCTGCCTCAGCCTCCCGAGTAGCTGGGATTACAGGCACCCACCACCACGCTTGGCTAATTTTTTTATATTTTTAGTAGAGACGGGGTTTCACCATGTGCTGGTCTCAAACTCTTGACCTTCAGGTGATCCACCCACCTTGGCCTCCCAAAGTGCTGGGATTACAGGCGTGAGCCACTGCGCCTGGCCACAACATACTTTCTAAATAAGTGAATATACGAATTTGTTTAAACGTTCATTTATTATGCCATTCCGTGGTATATGAATCTCCTGATTCATATATCCCAGGACCTAGCAATGTTTGCCTAATGCAAAGAAGGTACCCAATAGATACTCATTATTGGGCTTCAGTTTTCTCATCTGAAAAGGGGATGCTTAATCCCTTCTCATTATAAAATTATTTTTCTAAAAAGGAAAAACTACAAGGCACCTTTGAAATGTATGGGAATATTTATGGAAATGAGAGCTCCAACTAGAAGAAAGGCTATCAATCATCAACTATGAAACGGAGGTGGAGTAGAGGGCTGAGTGACAACTCTGTCAGAAGGAGAGGGTGGGAACCGAAAATAGTCAAAAAGAGAGAAACAGTCATCTATGGTAGCTAGTAGTTTAGATTTAATTATCTTCTTTTTCTCAGGCAATAGTATAAATACCACCATTGCTGACAACCAACATTCAGATGTAAAAGATGCTTAATACTGTCACCCCCGTGAGGCCCTAAGCCGTGAGTAATTTGGAGTCATGTGGATTGTTAACCACAATGAAAAGAAAGGAAAAGATGACAAATGAGTAAGAAGACAAATTGCCTTAAAATCTGTACCAGTCCTCACCATGCTTCTGGAGACTCTCCTGGAGTCCCGGCTTGGAAGCGGTGCCCACAGCGTTTTCATCTTCTTCCAAAGCAGGGGAGCTTACTGACGGAGTGCGAACCTCATCTGGTTTCAGGACAGCAGCTGGACCATCAATACCTAGGGGACAAAATAAAATGAATTTTAAAAAAGGAGCAAAGTATTATTCACTATTTAGTTGGGTGGATTTGGCATATGTGATCAGAATTAAGAACTACTGAATCACTTTATCTCCCCTCCTTTCTTAACATCCATAAGAACATGTGTTAAGAGAGTAGGTCAGAACTGGTGTTCTTTTGTTCTGAGACAGGATCTCACCCTGTCGCCCAGGCTGGAGAGCAGTGGTGTAATCACAGCTCACTGTAGCCTCGACTTCCTAGGCTCAAACGATCCTCCCACTTCAGTCCCCCAAGTAGCTGGGACTACAGGTGTGTGCTACTACGCCTGGCTAACTTTTAAATTTTTTGTAGAGATGGAGTTTTGTTATGTTGCCCAGGCTAGTTTCAAACACCTGGCCTTAAGCGATCCACCTGCCTGGCCTCCCAAAGTGCTGGGATCACAGGCATAAGCCTCCATGCCCAGCCTGGTGTTCATTTTATTAACATGCTCTGTTACTATAGTAATATGTACTTGTACTTTAGTAACTGAAGTAATATGTACTTCGGAAACTTAAGAATGAAACCGAGAAAACAAAGTAGGTCCTCCATAGTACAGATCCTGTCCAAGCCAATAGCTCAGGTGGCTTGATTTAGAGGAACTTACAATCTTATTCTTCCTCCACCCCTCACCATCTCAGATGGTCCTTTGAACTATCTATTGGAAGAATGGATGCTCTCTACCTATTCCTGGCTTCATGATTCACCTCTGCCATGATTTAACAATCAAAAACTCCTCAAATAGGTCATTCTAAACTCATTCATCTGGCATCTAGAAAACGGTGGCTCAAGCCTGTAATCCCAGCACTTTGGGAGGCCGAGGCAGGTGGATCACCTAGGTCAGGAGTTCTAGACAAGCCTGGCCAACACGGTAAAACCCCGTCTCTACTAAAAATACAAAAAAATTAGCCGGGCGTGGTGGCAGGCACCTGTAAACCCAGCTACTCAGGAGGTTGAGGCAGGAGAATCACCTGAACCCAGGAGAAGGAGGTTGGCAGTGAGCCAAGATCATGCCATTGCACTCCAGCCTGGGCGACAAAAGCAAAACTCCGTCTCAAAAAAAAAAAAAGAAAGAAAACAACAGTTCTAAAATGGACACAAACCTTAAGGCATCTTGCACTGATTATATTGCTTTTATTCTCCTCAAAGACCCCAAATGTGTTTATAAAGATTTGTGAAGGTACCTAGTAATGGTGCTAATAATATTGTCCCTTTGGTCCGTCTGAGAATCCTCCTGCCTTCTAGGTTTGTGAAAACTGTACCCCAGCAGGAAGTGATGCTGCCTAAATACACACCATGTAAGATGACATTGCTGTGGGGAGTATGACAGTTCACCAAGGGAGTCTGCTCGTCACTGGCCCTTGGCTTCGCCCGCCGTAGCCTGGCTTCTGGATTGGGCTGCACCATAAACGGCTCAAGGCGCTTTTTCCTCTGCCTCTTCTCAAGTAGTAGCCTCTGGGAAAAAAGCGATATGATAGCCAGCAAGTAGGGTTTTGACATGACCTAGCCACTTCCAACATTTTGTTTGTTTTTCACTGATCCTCACAAAACATCTTGTAAATTATTTTTTCCCCATTTAAGAAATGGGAAAACTGAGGCACAGAGAGAAATAAGGATTCAATCATTTCATTTAACAAATACTTTTGAACACCTAACACCTATAAAGATCTATTTAAAATCACATGATGCATTTTTTTTTCTTTTTTTTGAGACAGAGTCTCACTTGGTTGCCCAGGCTGAGTGCAGTGGCACTATCACAGCTCACTGCAGCCTCGAACTCCAAGGTGCGCCCAATCCTTCCGCCTCAACCTCCTGAGTAGCAGGGACTACAGGTGTGTGCTACCACGCCCAGCTAATTTTTGTATTTTTGTAGAGACAGGGCTTCCCCATATTGCCCAGGCTGGTCTCAAACTCCTGAGCTTAAGCAGTCTGGTGCCTTGGCCTCCCAAAGTGTTGGGATTACAGGCGTGAGCCACTGCACCTGCCCCACACAATGCATTTCCAACCAAGTCTACTAAAGATGTATGGGAATCATCACAGCATTATCACAATGTGATTACAAGCTCAAAACATACAAACACACATGCCCGGGGGAAAGATGGAGGAACACAGCAAGGGTGGTTTCTTCAGGTGGTAGACTACGGCATGATTATTTTCTCTTTTCTAGTCTTTTTTTTTTTTCAAAGTTTTCTTACTTTTGTAAATGGAAGAAAAAAACTTTATTATTCTCTAAAACTCAAATTATTTCCATGTTCTAATTAGTCAAAGAGCAGTAAGTTTGGCATTCTTGTTTATCTTATATAATTAGAAATCAAATTTGGATCAAGGGTGAGAAGAAAAAAATGGCAGTTGGAACATACCAAGTACAAAGCCGTCAACTCTGAATAAAAGCAAGATAAAGACGATGGTAGCAAGAAAAGTCAGGAAAAACGGATGACAGGCCCTGAGAAGAAAAAACCAATGAAATGGAGAGTACTAGCACATAATACTAGTACCTTTTGGCAAATAAGGGCTTATAATATATAGCAATTATTATGGATCTGGGATAACTCAGAATAGGAAAAATGTGAAGCCCCATGCTAAAAAATAAAGACATGATTAAAAAACAAAGATATTATAACCCACTTACTACTGTTTTTCAGGCAGAATAAACCATCTGTTTACTTTTTTCCATTGATACTGTTTCTAAAAAGTGCCTCCAGGAAGAAGAGTCACTCCAAGGGGCGAGACTATCAAACAAGGAAGTGTGTTTTTCCTGAACTGGCCTGATGAGAGCACGCTGATTAATTCAATAGCTCGTGTATAGAGGGAAAAGACTGGGGAGTTAAGATAACGTGCCAGTACGGAATATACCATCAAGAATGAATAGGTGTTAGAGCAAGGACTAACCTATGTTTGGAGATTATTTTCAGATTTCATGAACTACCATGAATAGAAGGACCTTAACCCAGGAACACTAAATACACAGGAAGGCTATGATGACTTCCGCCAAATGGAATTGGCCAGTAAGATTCTTCTAGCAACCGGGAGCGGTGGCTCATGCCTGTAATCCCAGCACTTTGGGAGGCGGAGTCAGCTGGATCACTTGAGGTCAGGAGTTCGAGACCAGCCTGGCCAACATGGTGAAACCCCGTCTCTACTAAAAATACAAAAATTGGCCTGCATCTTGGTGCACGCCTGTAATCCCAGTTACTCAGGAGGCTCAGGCAGGAGAATCATTTAAACCCAGGAGGTGGAGGTTGTGGTGAGCTGAGATCGCGCCACTACACTCCAGCCTGGGCAACGATAGCGAAACTCCATCTCAAACAACAACAACAACAACAAGAAAAACCAGTAACTTGCCTGAAAAGGTGGTAAATATTAAGTACTGAAATCATAAGAAACTGCCATAGCTTATCTATATGGCCACAGCTATTTTGTCTCACACACACAGTCTGTGAAATGATCGATGAAACAAAAACGCATACTGTGGGCTGGGCGCGGTGGCTCACGCCTGTGATCCCAGCAGTTTGGGAGGTCGAGGTGGGCGCATTACCTGAGGTCAGAAGTGTGAGACCAGCCGGGTCAACATGGTGAAACCCTGTCTCTACTAAAAAATAAAATTAGCCAGGAGTGGTGGCAGGCACCTGTAATTCCAGTTACTTGGGAGGCTGAGGCAGGAGAATCTCTTGAACCCGGGAGGTGGAAGTTGCGTTAAGCTGAGATTGCTCCACTGCACTCCAAGACGAGCAACAGAGCAAGACTCCCTCTCAAAAAAAAAAAAAAAGGGCTGGGCGCAAGCAGCTCACACCCGTAATCCCAGCACTTTGGGAGGCCGAGGCGGGTGGATCACCTGAGGTCAGAAGTTTGAGACCAGTCTAGCTAGCCAACATGGTGAAACCCCATCTCCACTAAAAATATAAAACATTGGCCAGGTGTGGTGGCAGGCGCCTGTAATCCTAGCTACTCGGGAGGCTGAGGCAGGAGAATCGCTTGAACCCAGGAGGCAGAGGTTGCCATGAGCCGAGATTGCACCACTGCACTCCAGCCTGGGCAACAGAGTGAGACTGTCTCAAAAAAAAAAAACAAAACCAAATGTTGTAGCTATTTTATTTTACTTTTTGAGACAGAGTTTCACTCTTGTTGCCCAGGCTGGAGTGCAACGGTGCGACCTCGGCTCACTGCAGTCTCTGCCTCCTGGGTTCAAGCAGTTCTCCTGACTCAGCCTCCGGAGTAGCTGGGATTACAGGAGCCGCCACCACGCCCGGCTAATTTTTTGTATTTTTAGTAGAGAGGGGTTCACATGTAAGGAAAATATTTTCTATAGAAAATGAGTTTTCTGCTTGTGGTCTAGAAAAGGGAGGCCAAAGAGCTAGAATTTGATAGGGTTATCCAGTTTGTCCAAGAAAGAGAAACATCTTTTTTTTAAAAAAAAAAAACAGAGTCTCGCTGTGTTGCCCAGGCTGGACAGTGCCGTGGTACGATCTCGGCTCACCGCAACCTCTGCCTCTCGGGTTCATGCAATTTTCCTGCCTCAGCCTCCCAAGTAGCTGGGATTACAGGTGCACCCCACCATGCCCAGCTAATTTTTATACTTTTAGTAGAGATGGGGTTTCACCATGTTGGCCAGGCTGGTCTTGAACTCCTGACCTCATTCCCTCTGATTCCTTGCTCACCAATAAGCCTTCTAATTTGAAGTTTAACTTCTTAGGTATCGTTTTCCCAGGAAAAGACTATCATGAACAGTAGAGATGAATACACACTGAAAAAGTAGACCTCCCTTTGTAAATTAATAACTTGGGGTTCTGGTTTTAAAACTTACTGGTATGGGTTTAACTAGTGTGAATTTGTGCCAAAGGACCTGGTTATATCCAGGTTCACTGACAAACTAAGCTCTCAGACTTGTAAAGGGGAGACTAGACCCCTGACCACAGGTTCCACCAAGGTATCTGGGGAAGCCTCTCTCTATCTACTTAAAGACTGATCGAACTCATTTAGACCAATGACTTAAGAAAAAAACAACTGTAGACTCAAACTGCAATCAGGGCCACAGCTACTATACCTCAGTATTGAATAGATCTTACTACTGTCCAAGTTTATAAATAAGAAAAATACCATTAAACAGATATGTGCAAGCTGCCATCTTGGTGAAAACTGTCATGCAGTTTGGATGGGGGAGGAGAGAAGTGCTACTAGGGTTTGAATGTAACAATGTCAATTCCTATTTCATTTATATTTTACTTCCCTGAAAACTTAAGAGTGCTTTAAATGAGGCTACATCAATGAGTAAGGACTCATTACCAAGACAGGGTAAGTCAGGGAGCCAGGAAGAAAGCCAAAGTTGATGGTTAGATGCCCTAAATGCAATTAAAACACACTGCCTTCATGATTATAAGTGTCATATAAACTAAAATTTAATCACCTTTAAATTTCCTAATTATCTTGGGAATTGAACAGTAAAAGAATCTATCTTCCCAAGAATTTAGTGGTATGTCTTACTATTGCCTGGGGCCAAAATATTGAATGGTGATGTCAAAATAAACAATAAGAAACTAAAGGAGATTAGATTGGAGGAAATTTCCATGAAATTACCTTATCCAATAAAATAATAAAGCTCTGGCCGGTGCAGTGGCTCATGCCTGTAATCCCAGCACTTCGGGAGGCTGAGGTGGGCGGATCATTTGAGGTCAGGAGTTCGAGACCAGCCTGGCCAACATACCGGAAACCCCGTCTCTATTAAAAATGCAAAAAGTAGCTGGACACAGTGGCGCAAGCCTGTAAACCTAGCTACTTGGGAGGCTGAGGCAGGAGAATTGCTTGAACCCAGGAGGCAGAGGTTGCAGTGAGCCAAGATCACGCCACTGCACTCCAGCCTGAGCAA
>NW_012108585.1:3310505-3319673 GCF_000951045.1 Mandrillus leucophaeus | reverse complement strand
TGGTGGTGCATGCCTGTAATCCCAGCTACTCAGGAGGCTGAGGCAGGAGAATCGCTTGAACCTGGGAGGCACAGGTTGCAGTGAGCTGAGATTGCACCATTGTACTCCAGCCTGGGGGACAAGAGCAAAACTCCATCTCAAAAATAATAATAATAATAATAATTTATTGTATATTTCAAAATAGCTAAAATATTTGAAATGTTCCCAACACAAAGAAATGGTAAGTGTTTGAGGTGATGGATACCTTAAACAACGTGATCATTACAATAACCCTAACCCTAACCCTAACCCCATAAATATGTACAATTATTATATATCAGTTTTAAAAATAAACCACAGAGGCTGAGCACAGGGGCTCACACCTGTAATCCCAGCACTTTGGGAGGCAGAGGCAGGCGGATCATGAGGTTAGGAGTTCGAGACCAGCCTGACCAACATGGTATAACCCAGTCTCTACTGAAAATACAAAAATTAGCCAGGCATGGTGGCACACGCCTGTAATCCCAGCTACTCAGGAGGCTGAGGCAGGAGAATTCCTTGAACCCAGGAGGCAGAGGTTGCAGTGAGCTGAGATCATGCCACTACACTCCAGCCTGGGGGATAGAGCAAGACTGCATCTCAGAAAAAAATAAATAAATAAACCACAGAAAGCGTAAAATCTAAAACTATAAAACTTGACCAGGCATGATGGCTCATGCCTATAATCCTAGCACTTTGGGAGGCAGAGGAAGGAGGATCACGAGGTCACAACTTTGAGATCAGCCTGGGCAACACTGCAAGATCCCATCTCAAAATACAGGAAAAGAAAAAAGAAAAATTAGCCAAGTGTGGTAGTGCATGCCTGCAGTCTCAGGTGCTTGGGAGGCTGACGTGGGAGAATCACCTTGAGCCCAGGAGGTCAAGACTTCAGTAAGCTATGACCGTATCACTGCACTCCAGCCTGGGTGACAGAGCAAGACCCTATCTCGAAAAAATAAAAAAATGAAAGGCCACCACACACACACAAAAGAAACTCAACATAATTAGTCACTAGGGTAATGCAAATCAAAACTACAATGAGATACCACTTCACACCCACTAAAGTGGCTCCAAATCACAGACAGACAATAACAAGTGTTGGTAAGAATGTGGAAAAACTGGCTGGGCACAGTGACTCAGGCCTGTAATCCCAGCACTTTTTGAGGCAGGCAGGCGGATTACTTGAGGTCAGGAGATCGAGACCAGCCTGGCCAACATGGCGAAACCCTGTCTCTACTAAAAATACAAAAAATAGCTGGGCGTGGTGGCGGGCACCTGTAATCCCAGCTTCTCGAGAGGCTGAGGTACAAGAATCGCTTGAACCCGGGAGGCGGAGATGGCAGTGAGTCAAGACTGTGCCACTGCACTCCAGCCTAGGCAACAGAGTGAGACTCTGTCTCAAGAAAAAAAAAAAAAGATTGTGGAAAAACCGTGCTTGCTTTGGCTGCTCATATAGTGAAAACTGGAATGATACAGAGAAGATTAGCATGGCCCCTGCACAAGAACGACACATAAACTCGTGAAGATTTCAATTAAAACGGAAAAAAAGTGAAAACACGGAAAGCTTCATACACTGCTAGTGGGAATGTAAAATGGTTCAGCCTTTTGGAAGACAGTCTGACAGTTCCTTAAAATGTTAAACAGAGTTACAGTATGACCCAGCAATTCTACTCTTAGATATAGAACCAAGAGAAATGAGAACATGTGCACACAAAAACTTGTTTGCAGATATCCAGAATAGCCTTATTTATAATAGGCAAAAAGTGGAGACAACCCAAATGTCCGTCAACTGACGAACGGATAAACAAAATGTGGTATACCCATATAATAAAATGTTATTTGGCGATAAAAAGCAATGAAGTACTGGCACATTTACAACATGTGTGAACTTTATGCTAAGTCAAAGCAGCCAGACACAAAAGACCACATACTGTATGATTCCATTTATAAGATCTAAAAATCATTTGTATACTTGACCTACGTGTATATTTATGGTATGTGAATTTTATCTTAATAGAGCTGTTTAAAATCTATATAGGAGAAGAATAGCCACATGTAAATGATCTGGAGATGTAGAATCTTTAAACATTAAATTAAAAGATTATAGTATCAGGAAAACATGACAGATATGAAACAAACAGTAACCAGATCAATAATACTGTAAACTAGATGATAAAAGAATGAGTTGGCTGGGCACTGTGGCTCACGCCTGTAATCCCAGCACTTTGGGAAGCCAAGGCGGGCAGATCACAAGGTCAAGAGATCAAGATCATCCTGGCCAACATGGTGAAACCCCATCTCTACTAAATACACAAAAATTAGCTGGGCGTGGTGGCGTGCGCCTTAGTCCCAGCTACTCAGGAGGCTGAGGCAGGAGGATCGCTTGAACCCAGGAGGCGGAGGTTGCAGTGAGCTGAGATGGCGCCACTGCACTTCAGCCTGGTGGTAGAGGGAGACTCTGTCTCCAAAAAAAAAAAAAAAAAAAAAAGGAATGAGTTAAGGGAAGGGAAAGAACAAGATCTACCCTGTGTCTCTAGCACTAAGGCAGGGAGAATGTCCTGGGCACATGCAAATCTCCTTCCTTGGGTAGGTATATCCCTTCAGAAGAGGCGAATTAATCATACTATCATATTTTAATGTGTCACTATAAATATCATTTTACAAATCTACCTGCTCTGATTTCGAATATACCAAGCCACGTTCTCATTGCAAACTTCCCACAGATATTTCTACTGGGAATGTAAAGACCAGCTAATTCTCGAATACGGTTCACTAGAAAGTAATTCTCAGATTCAGATTCATCACTTATGAGACGGGCTAATATGAACCAATCCTCAGGAGACAGATTAACTTTGGTTGTTTTTAGCTGTTTCTTTTTTTTTTTTTTTTTTGAGACGGAGTCTCGCTCTGTCGCCCAGGCTGGAGTGCAGTGGCCAGATCTCGGTTCACTGCAAGCTCCACCTCCCGGGTTCACACCACTCTCCTGCCTCAGCCTCCCAAGCAGCTGGGACCACAGGTGCCGCCACCGCACCCGGCTAGTTTTTTGTATTTTTAGTAGACGGGGTTTCACCGTGTTAGCCAGGATGGTCTCGATCTCCTGACCTCGTGATCCGCCCGTCTCGGCCTCCCAAAGTGCTGGGATTACAGGCTTGAGCCACCGCGCCCGGCCTTTTTTTTTTTTAAAGAGATGCAGGGTGGTGTCTTGCTGTGTTGCCCAGACTGAACGAAAACACTTGAGGTCAAGGGATCCTTCTTCCTCAGCCTCCCAGGCAGCTGGAACTACAGATGCACACTACCATGCCAGCTTCTCATACATTATTTAACACCAAAATTTATACATCTTATCCAAAGATATATTTTTTTTTAATTTCAAAAAATTCCTTTGATACTACCAGGCATGTGAAAAAAAAATCCTATAAAATTTTATGTTTCTAAATTCACTGACTCAAAAAAAAAAAAAAAAAAAAAGGCGGGCACGGTGGCTCATGCCTGTAATCCCAGCACTTTGGGAGGCCAAGGCGGGCGGATCGTGGGGTCAGGAGATCCAGACCATCCTGGCCAACACAGTGAAACCCCATCTCTAGTAAAAATACAAAAAAAAAATAAAATAAAATAAATTAGCCGGGCGTGGTGGTGGGTGCCTGTGGTCCCAGCTACTCGGGAGGCTAAGACAGGAGAGTGGCGTGAACCCGGGAGGCGGAGCTGGCAGTGAGCCAAGACCGCGCCACTGCACTTCAGCCTGGGTGACAGAGCGAGACTCTGTCTCAAAAAAATTAATACAAAATAAAAAAAATAAAAAATTCACTGACTATCTCTGGAAGATATATATTAAAAGTCAGTGGCAGCCACTGACAAAGAACTGAGCCAAGCAGACAGAGATGTTTTCATCAAATATCTCTTATATTATTTGAATTCTTATGTTTTTATTACCTGTGTAAAAACATAATTTAAAAAAAATTGTGCTATAAAAAGGCTTACAAAAGTTACAACATTTATACCACATGTAGTATTTTCAATGAAAAGAATACAATTACAAACTACTAGGGCCACCTTTAAAAAAAAACTCAGAAAATGTATCTATATACAAAATTTAAAGACTAATGTCTCAGAACATGATTGATAGATGAACCATAGATGTTACCTAATGTTAACAAAGTAGGTAAAATTGGGCCTTACGATACTAGGATGTCTAAGAATAAAAATTCGTAAAAATAAATCAAAGATCTACATTTTTGTGTCCACTTCTCCCTAAATACAATTTGCTCTGCAACGGAATGAAGAAAATAAAGGGCTCATCACAATTACTGTGATCTCTGCGGGCAGAGGGATAAGTCTGTATGTATATGTGTGTGTGTAACAGAATTTTCTCCACAATCACAGTAATTTAGTTGTTGCTTAGTTTTCAGTAATTCTACCTCTAAAATAATTTATTAGGCTAGAAGTCCCATTATTAGTTCCACCAACCACATAAAGAAGAGAAGACAAAACTTTAGAGACTTTTAGCCACCTACTGAATCCAGACATCTTGACTGTTAACGATCCTAGCTACAGAATTTGCTGAATTCGAATAGATTCATAGAAAAAAGCAAATATAAATACAATGTATGTTGGGTATAGGTTCTAAGCTATCTGAACATGATGATCACAGCATGTAACAACACAAAACCGTTCATTTATTCCTTCCTTTGTTCAAATACTTAATGAAAGATTACTACATGTCCAGCACCGTGCTGAGAACTTCTGATATAATGTTTATCCAAAACATGCTTGGCTCCTGCTCTCACAGAGCTTAGTGTAATAGAGAAAACAAACTAAATGTGCCAGCAGCTCTGTGAAGAAAATTATCCTCTTTGCAAAGGAGATTTTTTGTTTGTTTTGAGATGGAATCTTGCTCTGTCACCAGGCTGCAGTGGCGTGATCTCGGCTCACTGCAAGCTCTGCCCCCTGGGTTCACACCATTCTCCTGCCTCAGCCTCCCCAGTAGCTGGGACTACAGGCGCCTGCCACCATGCCTAGCTAATTTTTTGTATTTTTTAGTATAGACGGTTTTACCATGTTGGCCAGGATGGTCTCGATCTCCTGACCTCATGATCCACCTGCCTCAGCCTCCCAAAGAGCTGGGATTACAGGTGTGAGCCACCGCGCCTGGCCATGCGATGGAGATTTTAAAGCAGCAGTAGCAAGTTCGGATCTGCATTTTAGCATAAGAACACCATCTTGTGAAATTACAGTGTGAGTGAAATTACATTGTAGAGAGGTACTTAAGGTAGCAGAACCAAATTACTACATAGAAATACAATGTTAACATTCTTTTAATTCCTCAGAAAGAAAGGCACCAAGGAATTTCTGGTGATTGTAAATCCAAGGCCAGTCTTGTTGCTGACATCCTCAAAGCACTTTGGTCTTGCCATAGCTCAGAGCCTTGGTTCAGCAACCACTAACTCCAGACACTGCTTCACCGGTAACCACCCGAGCCTTCTCCTTCCCAGTCTTCTTTCCATAGCCCTGCCAAGGATTCAGAGCCAAGACCACCAGCATCACGGCCAGTACAGTTGGCCACCTATTTCAAAAGAGGAGACTCTGCTCACCTGATAATCCAGTTTAGCCTGTCGCATCTTCATCATTTCTTCATGGAAGACACTGTTTTCCAAAAAAAATAAAGCAAGAAAGCAAGTATATAAAGAGAAAACTCCTTGTCAATTTCATCTCTTTATGCATGTACTCTTTTGGGTTATTTGGAACCAATCGATTCTGCCTTACAGAAGGCATCAGCTTCTAGAGGCTACCTGCACTGACTGCAGGAGGACTTCCCACCCTTTAACACCACACTTACTCCAGAGGACCTCAGGAGACTGAAATACTCCAAGGACAAGAAAAAGATGAAAACACAGACCCCATGCATGCAGGGATTTCCTTTTGTTTTAAACAATGTCTTGAGTACGCGTTATGCTCTGAACACAGTGGTAAGCATTTTACATGGTATTATTTTGTTTATTTTTTAAAACAACCCTATGAACTAGATACCATTATTTTTTACACTTTGAAGATGAAGGAAGACTTGAAGAGTCATGTGTAAGGCTAAACAGAGACCCAATTCTGGTCTCCTTCTGGCATCTAAATTACATCTGAAAAATCAAACATATTTATTTGTTTTTTGGAGTTAGTTCTACGACAGGGAAAATTACACTGTGTATAGCATCTTATTAGAGCTTACTGAATTCCTGAAGATCTGGGCATTTAATTTAACTTACTCAAGTCTGTCATTAATAACACTTATTATGCCAGTCATCGAAGGAGACGACTGTAAGTATGGATGAACAGGTGACATTTATTGCCACTGGGAGACAGATCTGCTTGAAGGCAGAAAGAAACAACAAAAATGGAATAAAACCAGTCTTCAGCTGATAAACCAAGCCCTTCTGAACATTTAAAAACACTCTTTGGGCCGGGCACAGTGGCTCACACCTGTAATCCCAGCACTTTGGGAGTTCTAGGTGGGTGGATCACAAGGTCAGGAGTTCGAGACTAGCCTGGCCAACATGGTGAAACCCTGTCTCTACTAAGGATACAAAAAATTAGCCAGGTGTGGTGGCCATGCCTGTAATCCCAGCTATTCGGGAGACTGAGGCAGGAGAATCGTTTGAACCCGGGAGGCGGAGGAACAGCGAGATCACACCACTGCACTCCAGCCTGGGTGACAGGGCGAGACTATGGCTCAAAACAAACAAACGGGGGAAAAAAAAAAACTCTCTCTGAAGGCTTTTCTATTGTTGACAATTTCCTAATTTAAGACTTTTATTTTGTGATTCAGCATTCTTGGAAAGTGTGAAGTATGAAATTAGGCAGAAATGGTTCTCAATTATTTGGATGATAAATGTTTACTGGGAACTTAGTGCCAGAAAAACTGGAACTACAAGGTGCTATTTAAGAAGACAAATTCCATTACCACAAAGAGAAACGTGGTTTTTGCTACATGTGGGGCAAATATGCCAAAGCATTTATGTATGGCTTAATGGTGTGCCACTATATTCCTACATTTTAGAAGGTTCTATGCATCTTACTAATGCATAGCAACTTGGAATTTGCATGCTGTCGCAAAGACTCTTCCTCTTCATTCACTTGTGAGGCAGGTTTAACAACCCTCACACAGACGTGGAGGTGCTTTCTGATTTTCTGACATGCCTCTCTATTTATTAATTCACTCATGATCTTTATGTTTAAAAGACAAACAAACAAAAAATACTGGGTGGTCAATAAATCATCTCTTTTCTCCCAGCTCCAAAGAGGAACAAATAAACAAATATGTCAGACACAACAGCCTCTGACCTTGACTTTGTGCCCCTCATGTTTCACCTAGATATGTTCCTACGTTTTCTGTTTTCTTTTTTTTTTTTTTTTTGAGACGGAGTCTCGCTCTGTCGCCCAGGCTGGAGTGCAGTGGCGCGATCTCGGCTCACTGCAAGCTCCGCCTCCCCGGTTTACGCCATTCTCCTGTCTCAGCCTCCCGAGTAGCTGGGACTACAGGCGCCCGGCACCTCGCCCGGCTAGTTTTTTTGTATTTTTTAGTAGAGACGGGGTTTCACCGTGTCAGCCAGGATGGTCTCGATCTCCTGACCTCGTGATCCGCCTGCCCCGGCCTCCCAAAGTGCTGGGATTACAGGCCTGAGTCACAGCGCCCGGCTGTTTTCTTTAATGATTTTTATCTGCAATCACGTATTTTTAAACCCCAAATTAAAAAATCCTTCATTAATATAGTGTGACCAAAAAAAAAAAAAAGATAAAACAAAAACAAAACTAGAGTGCTAGAATATTACAGGTATTCAGTGTGTATAAGTATAAAATTTTTTTTTTTAAACAGTCTTGCTCTGCCACCCAAGCTGGAGCGCAGTGGCTTGAACTCATCTCACTGCAACCTCTACCTCCTGGGTTCAAGCCATTCTCGTGCCTCAGCCTCCTGAATAGCTAGAACTACAGGGGTGCACCATCATGCCCCGCTAATTTTTGTAATTTTTTTTGGAGACAGAGTCTCACTCTGTTGCCGCCCAGGCTGGAGTGCAGTGGCGCGATCTCGGCTTACTGCAACCTCCACCTCCCAGGTTCAAGTGATTCTCCTGCCTCAAACTTCCGAGTAGCTGGGACTATAGGTGCACGTCACTACACCCGGCTAATTTTTTGTATTTTTAGTAGAGACAGGGTTTCACTGTGTCAGCCAGGATTGTCTTGATCTCCTGACCTCGACCTCGTGATCTGCCCACCTCAGCCTCCCCAAGTGCTGGGATTACAGGTGTGAGCCACTGTGCCCGGCCAATTTTTGTATTTTTAGTAGAGATGGGGTTTTGCCATGTTGGCCAGGCTGGTCTTGAATTCCTGACCTCAAGTGATCTGCCCACCTCGGCTTCCCAAAGTGCTGGGATTACAGGCATCAGCCATTGTGCCTGGCCATGTATCAGTATAAATTTTTTAAAGTTCTGCATAAAATGACATTATATAGCAAAAGGAGAATTTGGAGAAAAAAGTCCACTGTTATGGACTAGTATTTTCATTTTTTAAAATTTATTATTTATTTATTTACTTATTTTGAGATGAAAGGTTCACTCTTGTTGTCCAGGCTGGAGTACAATGACGTGATTTCGGCTCGCTGCAACCTCCGCTTCCCAGATTCAAGCGATTCTCCTGCCTCAGCCTCCTGAGCAGCTGGGATTACAGGCGCCCGCCACCATGCCCGGCTAATTTTTTATTTTTAGTAGAGACAGGGCTTCATCATTTTGGCCAGGCTGGTCTCAAACTCCTGACCTCAGGTGATCCACCCGCTTTGGCCTCCCGAAGTGCTGGGATTATAGCCATTTTCTTTTTTAATTAAAAATAAATTAGGCCGGGCACGATGGTTCACACCTGTAATTCCAGCACTTTGGGAGGCCGAGGCAGGTGGATTGCCTGAGCTCAGGGGTTTGAGACCAGCCTGGCCAACACGGTGAAACCCCGTCTCTACTAAAATACAAAAAATTAGCTGGGAGTGGCGTCATGCACCTGTAATCCCAGCTACTCAGGAGACTGAGGCAGGAGAATCACTTGAACCCGGGAGGCGGAGGATGCAGTGAGCTGAGATCACGCCACTGCACCACTCCAGCCTGGGTGACAGTGTGGGACTCC
>NW_012108585.1:3304822-3306290 GCF_000951045.1 Mandrillus leucophaeus | reverse complement strand
ATCATGCCACTGCCCTCCAGCCTGGTGACAGAGCGAGACTCTGTCTCAAAAAAAAAAAAAAAAAAGGTATTTTATAGACTTATATTCAATCTGAACTAAAATTTCTAGTCTAATCTGGAATATCATCTTAATAAATTTACATTTTTCTGACTTAATTTTTTTTTTTTTTTTTGAGACAGAGTCTCAGTCTGTCATCGAGGCTGGAGTACAGTGGCACGATCTCAGCTCACTGCAACCTCCACCTCCCGGGTTCAAGCTATTCTCCTGCATCAGCGTCCCAAGTAGCTGGGATTACAGGTGCCTGCCATATTTTTAGTGGAGAAGGGGTTTCGCCATGTTGGCCAGGTTGGTCTTCAACTCCTGACTTCAGGTGCAGGTGATCCGCCCATCTTGGCCTCCCAAAGTGCTGGGATACAGGCATGAGCTGCCACGCCCGGCCTGTGTTAATATTCTCTTTCCTTCATTTTAACTTAGTTATTGAATAGCAAGCCTAACCACAAGCAAGCCTGGTTAATAAATCAACACAAAACAGAAAGAATTCCTACAGGAAAAAAAAAAAGTGGAGTAGCTCTTTTTCCTCCCATTTTCCCAAAGAAAATTTCCTATTTGCTTGGTACAAACAGGAGAAACCCTAAACACACATCTTGAAGACACACAGAAACACTCAAGTGTGGTAGATGAGAATGCCCACAGAACACCATTCTCTTGGACAATTTTCCAGTTACCAACCAGTAAAGGCTAAACTGAAGATACCTGCTGGGCATGGTGCCAGGAGCCTGTGGTCCCAGCTACTCAGGAGGCTGAGGTAGGAGGAGCACTTCAGCCCAAGAGTTCAAGGGTGCAGTGAGCTGTGACTGTGACCCTGCACAGCAGCCTGAGCAACAGAGCGAGACTCCATCTCAGATAAATATAGGTAAGATAGACAGATAAAATAAAAATTACCTGAAGAGAACTACAAGGCCTTACAACACGGCACAGTGTACACAAAGAGAATTTTCTGGCAGTATGTCCCATCTCACTCACCTTTATTTATGGACACCAGAAAAACCTAGACTAGGAAAGAGACATTAGTAGGAAAACTGACAAAATTCAAATAAGGCCTGTGAATTAGTTAACAGTATTGATTGTATATTAATTTCCTGATTTTGATAATGTGGCCAAAGTTATGTAAGATGTTAACATTAGGCCAGGCACAGTGGCTCACGCTTGTAATCCCAGCACTTTGGGAGGCCAAGGCGGGCAGATCACGAGGTCAGAAGTTCGAGACTAGCCTGGCCAACGCAGTGAAACCCCGTCTCTACTAAAGATAGAAAAATCAGCTGGGCGTGGTGGCAGGCACCTGTAATCCCAGCTACTCAGGAGGTTGAGGCTGGAGAATCGCTTGAACCCGGGAGGCAGAGGTTGCAGTGAGCCGAGATTACACCACTGCACTCCAGCCTGGGCAACAGAACTAGGATCCGTCTCAAAA
>NW_012108585.1:3299067-3300862 GCF_000951045.1 Mandrillus leucophaeus | reverse complement strand
AGTGCAGTGGCGCGATCTCGGCTCACTGCAAGCTCCGCCTCCTGGGTTCACGCCATTCTCCTGCCTCAGCCTCCTGAGTAGCTGGGACTACAGGCTCCCGCCACCACGCCCAGCTAATTTTTTTTGTATTTTTAGTAGAGACGGGGTTTCACCGTGGTCTCAATCTCCTGACCTTGTGATCCACCTGCCTCGGCCTCCCAAAGTGCTGGGATTACAGGCATGAGACACTGTGCCTGGCCTATTTTTTAGACTTAGAAATTAGATATAGTTATCTTCTTTCATTAATGCAATAAATGCCAGTGTGCAGTGATAAAGAGGACAACTTGGCAATTTATTTTAGAGAAATTCATAATTGTAAATATTTAGTAATTAGCTGCTGCATGAAGTTAAAATAATTTACAAAAATTTGGTTCAACTCAACCTATTAGAAATAAATGTAGTATGTGTGAGACTAGGAATTACTCCAAAGGTATTACACAGGAAAGATAAAGGAAATAAAAGGTTTACCTCAAGAAAACAACTACAAAAAGTAATTTATTATTCTTAAATCTAGTTATGCATGCTTATTTGAAGATTGACTAACATCCTCTAGAAGAAAAACTGTAGGTATGATTATGACTTTTACTTAAATTTACTACTTAAAAATCAGCAAGTTGGACTTCATCAAAATGAAAAACTTTTGTTCGGCAAAGATACTGTTAGGAAAATTAGAAGGCAAGCCACAAACTAGGGAAAATATTTGTGAAACATATATCTAACAAAAAATTTATATTTAGAATCTAAAGAACTCTTACAGATTTATTAAGACAAACAACCTAATTAAAAATTGGAGCTAGGCAAGGTAGCTCATGCCTGTAATCCCAGCACTTTGGGAGGCTGAGACGGGCAGATAACTTGAGGCCAGGAGTTGGAGACCAGCTGGGCCAACACGGTGAAATCCCGTCTCTACTAAAAATACAAAAAATAAGCTGGGCGTGGTACAAAAAATAAGCCAGGCGTGGTTGTGCGTGCCTGTATTCCCAGCTACTCAAGAGGCTGAGGCAGGAGAATCACTTGAATCCGGGAGGCGGAGGTTGCAGTGAGCTGAGATCACGCCACTGCACTCCAGCCTGAGCAACAGCGTGAGACTCTGTCTCAAAAAATAAAATAAAACAAAATAAAAATTGGGCAAAAAGCCTAAGCAATATAAGGAGGCCCTGTCTCCACAAAAAAAAAAAAAAAAATCTAATTAGCCAGGTGTAGTGGAGTGCTCTGGCGGTCCAAGCTCCTCGGGGAAAATGAAGCAGGAGGATTGCTTGAGCCAGGAAGGTCAAGGTAAGTGTGTATTGAAACCACAACACGGCCAGGCACAGTGGCTCACGCCTGTAATCCCAGCACTTTAGGAGATAGGAGGATCGCTTGAGCCCAGGAGCTCAAGACCAGCCTGGGCAACACGGTGAAACCGTCTCTAAAAAAAAAAATTATCTTGGCTTGGTTGCACATGCCTGAGTCCCAGCTACTTGGGAGGCTGAGGTGGGAGGATTGCTTGAGCCCAGAAGGTTATCATCACGCCACCACATCTAGCCCAGGGTGAGAGAGCAAGACACTCTAAAAAAATATATAAATAAAAAAAAAATAAAATAACTGTAATTAGAAAAAAAAAAGTATCTGCAAGGTCTACAGGAATAGAAGAATTCCAGAAGGATACACACAAACTATTAACAATAGTTACCTCAAAGGTAGGGTGTTAAAAAAAAAAAAGTATTATTCAAAACAGATGTTTTTGAGTTTAAAATGAGTACTTTATTAATTATCC
>NW_012108585.1:3298173-3299017 GCF_000951045.1 Mandrillus leucophaeus | reverse complement strand
AAACAAAAAAAAAAAAAATTTTTTTTTATTTTTTTGACAGGGTCTGGCTCTGTTGCCCGGGGTAGAGTGCAGTGGCATGATCTTGGCTCACTGAAATCTCCACCATGAACTAGTATTTTCAAACAGCTGCTGCTACAAATCTGCACTCTGTTCTCAACACTAAACCAAAGGTGTGATGACTTCTGGTATGGGGGAAAAACGAATCATTCCCCACCCATGCTAAAACCTCTTCAAAGATGTTAAGTTCTGGCATACGACTAAAGTTTTCAAATGTTTCTCATAAGGCCTCAAATAGTGAAAAAAACAGGTATGTCTTTGATAGTACATCTAGACACCACTTGATTCCTTTCATCAAGCCTGGGCAAGTTGAACAGACAACCTGAATAAATAGGGTACAATCAAAGCATTTTGACCGGAACAGAAGAGACAATAAATACATGTTAAGTAACTGTAACATTTGTAAGTTTCCTATATATCAAAAGTCACATTTTCCCTGAGTTCTAAGTTTAAATAAATTATAACTTAAAAAGTTATACCTTTAGTTAAATTATAACCTATAAAGATATTTTATAACACCTGGTGCAGTGGCTCACGCCTGTAATCCCAACACTTTGGGAGGCTGCAGCGGGTGGATCACGAGGTCAAGAGATCAAGACCATCCTGGCCAACATGGTGAAACCCCATCTCTACTAAAAATACAAAAATTAGCTGGCGTGTGCCTGTAGTCCCAGCTGCTCAGGAGGCTGAGGCAAGAGAATTGCTTGAACCTGGGAGGTGGAGGTTGCGGTGAGCCGAGATCATGCCACTGCCCTCCAGCCTGGTGACAGAGCGAGACTCTGTCTCA
>NW_012108585.1:3294582-3295233 GCF_000951045.1 Mandrillus leucophaeus | reverse complement strand
CAGCCTGGGCCACAGAGTGAAGACTCCGCCTCAAAAAAAAAAAAAAAGAAAAAAAAAAAATTCCCATTGCCCTTTAATCTACCACCTAAATTACGCTCACACAGTATTTCTAGGGAATGAAGATGGCATGAACAATGAAGAAATTTGCTAAAGATAAGTAACAGAGAAACTTCGAGCATACTTTAAAACATTCTCCATTGCTAGTCTAGTGCTATACCCAACAGACCATGCTGCCAAGTACTTTGAAGCACTGAATAATGTTACTAATGACCCTCAAGAATCTATGATTATTCGGCACTCTCAACGTTCCTGTCAACTTCTCTCAGCCTGTTAAGAGTAAATTTTTCGAGCTGCCAGTAACACAAAATCCATTGCCACTAAACAATCAGAGTGTTTCTTGCGGCTTCCTACACTGTGCCAGATAAGGATGCTGTAATCGGCACTCAACTGCAATTTGGCCACTGATGCAGGAGGCTAAACAGGCTCCTTCTGTGGTACTGGAGAGAGTAAACACGATCCTTGCCAGGAAAGCAGCAGGATAAGACTTGCAAAAGTAAAGGCTGTGAGCAGCCCATTGCTTTTCCTGATAGTAAATTGAATGAAGGCTTCCTTTACTGACCACAGTATTGCTTCGGAACATCACAAATTATT
>NW_012108585.1:3284984-3290989 GCF_000951045.1 Mandrillus leucophaeus | reverse complement strand
ACCCGCATCAGCCTCTCAAAGTGCTGCGATTACAGGCGAGAGCCACTGTGCCAAGCCTATGATTTTTGCATTTTTAAAAGGTTAAAAATATCTGAAGAATACTACTTTGAGACATGTAAACATTATATTAAATTCAAATTTCAACCAGATGCAGTGACTCATGCCTGTCATCTCAGCACTTTGGGAGGCCTAAGTGGGCAGCCTGCTTGAGGCCAGGAGTTTGAGACCAGCCTGGGCAACATAGTGAGAACCCCGTCTCTACAAAAAATTTAAAAATTAGCCAGGCGTGGTGGTGCACACCTGTAATCCCAGCTACTCAGGAGGCTGAGGCAGAAGGATTGCTTAAACCCAGGAGTTCAAGGCTGTTGTGGGCTACGATTGCACCACTGCACTCTGCCTGGGCAACACAGTGAGAACCTGTCCCCTGAGCCCAAAAAGAAATTATCACTGTGCAGGAAGTAATGAATAAAAAAAAAATCTTCAAATTCCAGTGTCTATAAAGTCTTATTGAAACAGACACATTCATTCACTTACCTATTATCTATGGCTGTTTTTGTGCTACAACAGGAAAACTGAGTAATGAGTAAGTGGGACAGAGACTGTATGGCCTACAAAACCAAAAACATTTGGTTAAGACCTTCACAGAAAAGGACCACTGGTCAGGGATGATGGTGCATGCCTACAGTCCCCGCTGCTGGGGAGGCTGAGGCGGGAAGATGGCTTAAGTCCAGGAGTTCAAGACCAGCTTGGGCAACAAAGCAAGACCCCTATCTGAAAAAAAAAAATTAAAAAGAAAAGGTCTGCTGACCCCTGGCTTGGCCTATATTAGTTCAAACTAATCGTAAGTCCCCATTAGAGACGTGTGCAGTGTGGTTACAGCACAGTTCCCAGTACAACTTAACCTAGTAAAGCCTCAAATTTCCTAATTTACAAAGTGAGAACAATGACACTTAACTCAGAAGGTTATCGTGAAGATTAAATGAAACTTGGCTCATAGTAAGCACTCAAACTTCAACTGCTATTATATCTTTTTTTTTTTTTTTTTTGAGATCGAGTTTCTGCTCTTGTTGCCCAGGCTGGAACGCAATGGCACGATCTTGGCTCACTACAACCTCCACCTCCCATATTCAAGCAATTCTCGTGCCTCAGCCTCTCAAGTAACTGGGATCACAGGCATGTGCCACCACACCCAGCTAATTTTGTATCTTTTGTAGAGACAGGGTTTCACCATGCTGCCCAGGCTGATCTCGAACTCCTAACCTCAGGTGATCTGCCCGCCTTGGCCTCCCAAAGTGCTGGGATTACAGGCATGAGCCATGGCGCCCAGCCTAGATTTTTTTTTTTCTTTTAAGAGATAGGGTCTTGGGCCAGGCAGAGTGTCTCATGCCTGTCCAGCATTTTGGGAGGCCAAGGTGTGAGAATCACTTGAGGCCCAAGTTCAAGACTAGCCTGGGCAATATAGGAGACCCTATCTCTTGAAAGAGAGAACAAACGAACATGACGGACCAACAGACAGACAGGGGGTCTCACTATGTTGCCCAGGCTGGTCTTGAGCTACTGGCCTCAAGTGATCTCCTTCCTCCTGCCTCAGTCTCCGTAAGTGCTAGGATTATAGGCTTGAACCACTGTGCCTGGGAAGATTTTTGTTTTACGATACTTCTTAACACTACAAATGAATGCATTACCTCAATCTTCACTTCAGTGAGAAGCTAATGATTTCATCCTAACACTTTATTACCTTTCAAAAGCTTCTGCATAATCTTTCGAATGCTGGAAACCCACACATTTCTAAGAATGTCCCCAGTATTTAAAAATCTTTAGGCTGGGTGTGGTGGCTCACACCTATAATCCCAGTACTTTAGGAGGCCGAGGCAGGTGCATCACCTGAGGTCAGAAGTTCAAGACCAGCCTGGCCAACATGGCGAAACCCCGTCCTTACTAGATATACAAAAATTAGCCAGGCATGGTGGTGGGCACCTGTAATCCCGGCTACTCAGGAGGCTGAGGCAGGGAGAATTGCTTGAACCTGGGAGGTGGAGGTTGCCGTGAGCTGAGATCCTGCCACTGCACTCCAGCCTGGGCAACAGAGCAAGACTCCAAAAAAAAATATTTAAAAGTTCAAAACTGTATTGTTATGGAAACATTGTTAAAATGTGTTGTAACTCTGCTAGTTGCACTTAAGTACAGTTCCACTTAGTGAATACTTAATACTGCCTGCCAGGAATTATATTAAATATATATTATCTAATTTTCACAATAACCTTGACAAAGTAGGCACTATAATCTCATTTTACAGAGAGACACAAAACTCATAGATGCTCTAAATGAATTTGGCGAGAAAGGAGGTGAACTCCTTTCATATGAGTTTCATGTCTCTCTGTAAAATGAGATTATAGTACCTACCTTGTAGATTTATTGAAGTTTCTTCCTGCAAAGCTAAATAGCAATAATTTTATTTTTCCAGGAGCATATCTGAAAAATATTTCTTGTGTTCTTGTTATAGCCTTATTTTCTACATATCGCGGGAAAGCAATTTTGAACTTACAACTATAGCTTATATTCTAAAGGTCAAACAGTTGATCAATGAAAGAGCCAGAATTCAATCACAAGTCTCACTCCCAGTCTACCTGAATGTGTTAAACCGCACGATTGAACACGTGTATTAAAATGGTCAGCAGAGGCAGGAATTTCATTTTCTGGTATTTCAATATGTTCATTAAAAATGCCAGCTGACTTGCTATTTTTAGGTAGAACTTCCAAGCCAGTGAATGGATTTTAAAGCAGTCCTGGGGAGGAGTGCCCTGGATAATGACATTTAGGTCAACCATACTGCATATACAACGGTGGTCCCATAAAATGATAACACTACATTTTCAGCCAGGCACAGTGGCTCACGCCTGTAATCCCAGCACTTTGGGAGGCCAAGGTGGGTGGATCACCTGAGGTCAGGAGTTCAAGACCAGTTTGACCAACATGGTAAAACCCTGTTTCTACTAAAAATACAAAATTAGCTGAGCATGCTGGTACACGTCTGTAATCCCAACTACTTGGGAGGCTGAGGCAGGAGAATCGCTTGAGCCTGGGAGACAGAGATTGCAGTGAGCCGAGGTCGCGCCACCGCATTCCAGCCTGAGCAACAAGGGTGAAACTCCATCTCAAAAAAAAAAGAAAAAAAAGTATTTTCACTGTATCTTTGCTGTGTTTAGATATGTTTAGATACATTAACACTTACCACTGTGTTCCAGTTGTCTACAATGTTCAGTACAGTAACAGGCCGTGTAGTTTTGCAGCCTAGGAGCAACAGACTGTACCACAGGGCCTCGGTAGGTAGTAGGATATCCCATCAAGGTTTGTGTGCACTCTGCGATGTTCACACAGCACACGTTTCTCAGAATGCATCCCCACCACTAAGTGGCAAATAACTGTATAGAGTGAAAGACTCATCAGATTTTATCATATTCAAACTGATAACAATTTCAGATAATTGTGGAAAGAGCTATTAACAAAGCATGTTTCCTAACTCAATTGACAAATAGGTTCACCTTGTCCAAATCCTAAATGTCACTATTGGAAAGCCATATTTTTAAACATACTGACACACCAAGAACACATCTGGCTGGAACAAAATATTGCTTCTGAGAAAAGACACATAAAGGTCATATGAGAACTGTCAGAAAAGAATTCCTTTCTTCATCTATCCTTCCTTGTCTAGGGAGAAATGTTAGTATTCTAGGCTCAGCTGTCTTCTACTTGAAAGATGGCCACAATCTGGAGCTACCTTAACTGAAGCCAGGGAATGAACATCCATTTCCTAGGAGGCCCATTTAGCAGAGACACAATCAGAGCAGGGAGAATTGCTTGGGGAGAGGAAGGCAATGAGAAGGAAAGGCTGGCCACTGATTTGAGCATTCACAGAGCCCCGAAGAATGCAGCAGGGAAAACTATTTTAGACCAAACCCCTCCTGATTTTGCATGTACCACATAGCAAAAGCAAAAAGCATTCTTTCGAGTGAACTAAACAGAAAGGCTATTTAAGATGTATGATTTAATCCAAAGGTTAAAAGAATGCATTTATTACTTGTAGATTCAAACAGACATTACTCAGAACTTAAGTTCATTCTAACTCTTGCCCAATTCTCCCTTCTCAGGGGTTACATTTTCTTTCTTCGGGAATGTTTTTTATTTTCACTATTTCTTATTTTTATTTCATTTTATTTTATTTTTCAAACGGAGTTTCACTCTTGTCACCCAGGCTGGAGTGAAGTGGCATGATCTCGGCTCACCGCAACCTCCGCCTCCCAGGTTCAAGCAATTCTCCTACCTCAACCTCCCAAGTAACTGGGATTATAGCTGCACATCACCAAGCCCAGCTAATTTTTCTATTTTTAGTAGAGATGGGGTTTTGCCATGTTGGCCAGGCTGGTCTCAAACTCTCAGGTGATCCACCCACCTTATTCTCCCAAAGTGCTGGGATTACTCATGTAAGCCACTGCACCCAGCCATAATCAGTATTTATTATTATCAATTATATGCACAAAGGGCATCCAGAATATTTGGAATCGACCTTATGATAATGTGTGAGAAAAGAGGAGGAGACGAGAAGCCAAAGCCTAAATTTTACTTCTGATGACATCATTTTACTCATCACATAATCTTAGGTATAACATAACCTTTCTAAACCTTAATTTCCACATCTACAAAATGCAGATGACACCTGCACTTTGTTTCCTTCAGAGTTATAAAGCTCAAAAGAGATCAAATATGTGAAAGCACAATGAAGTCTGCAAAGAACACAAATATGTTAGCCATTATTATTGAGCTTTTTTTTTGAGACAGAATCTCACTCTGTCATCCAGGCTGGAGTGCAGTGGTGCGATCTCAGCTCACTGCAACCTCCGCCTTCCAGGTTCAAGCAATTCTTCTGCCTCAGCCTCCAGAGTAGCTGGGACTATACGCACACGCCACCATAACCAGCTAATTTTTGTATTTTCAGTAGAGACAGGGTTTTGCCATGTTGGTTGGGCTGGTCTCGAACTCCTGACCTCATGATCTGCTCCCCCCACCCCCTTGTCTCCCAAAGCACTGGGATTACAGGCATGAGCCACCACACCTGGCCTATTACGGAGCTTTTTATCTTGACAGATCTCTTGTGTGTGTGTGTGTGTGTGTGTGTGTGTGTGTGTGTGTGGTTTTGTGTTGTTGCTGTTTTTGAGACCGACTCTTGCTCTGTCACCCAGGCTGGAGTGCAGTTGCGTGATCTTGGCTCACTGCAACCTCCATCTCCCGGGTTCAAACAATTCTCTTGCCTCAGCTCGTGAGTAGCTGAGATTACAGGTGCCTACCACCATGCCCAGCTAAGTTTCGTATTTTTAGTAGAGGTGAGGTTTCTCCATGTTGGCCAGGCTGGTTTTGAACTCCTGACCTCAAGTGATCCCCCATCTCAGCCTCCCAAAGTGCTGGGATTACAAGCGTGAGCCACCGCGCCCAGCCTACTGTTTATATTTCTAAAGAGAAATCATGGCATATGGACAAACCACCAACTGGAACTTCTTAGATGACTCCAGCTCACAAGGTCACACCACAGTGGGAAGCAAGCCTTCAATTCTCTATCACTTACAAAAGGCCAGATAGGGCTTAAGTTCCAGCACCAGCCAACCCCTGTCATCTCCAGGGAATCTATATTATAAAATGTCTAGCCTCAACAAAGGTCCTGAGTGTTGTTTCAAATTTCACTGTCAATTTTCACTAAATATTTCTGATACAAGAAAAACAGGCCAAGCCTGGTGGCTCACACTTATAATCCCAGCACTTTGGGAGGGTGAGGCAAGAGGATCACTTGAGACCAGGAGTTCAAAACCAGCCTGGGCAACATAGTGAGACCTTGTCTCTACAAAAAAAAAAAAAAAAAAATTAAAAAAAAAATTTGTAGTTAATAATTTTTCTATTTTGTTGAAAATAAATCTGCCTCATGATAAAAGAGTTACATAATTCCAAGAAAAAAAAAA
>NW_012108585.1:3277517-3284299 GCF_000951045.1 Mandrillus leucophaeus | reverse complement strand
AGAAAACTGAGCACCCACAACTGAACAAATATTTTCTGAGTTCAACCAGAGATGCTGAATACTAACTTTACCTCCCCTAGCACTTACACCTGCAAATGTAGTTTTCTTCCTCGACTTGGGAAAAAAAAGCACAGTGAACAAATTTCAGAGTGCAGCTATCACCTCAATAGAACCTGATGAAAAAGGAAAATAGGTGTTCTTTATCCCCAACAATTTTGGGACAATTTTTAAAAATGGTTTTAAATTGTTTAAATATCTACTAGTGTAAATATCAAACTAAATCCTTACACGTCAAATTATTTTGTTTGTTTTTGAGACGGAGTCTCGCACCATTGCCCAGGCTGGAGTGCAGTGGCGCGATCTCGGCTCACTGCAAGCTCCGCCTCCCAGGTTCACACCATTCTCCTGCCTCAGCCTCCCGAGCAGCTGGGACTACAGGCGCCCACCACCTCGCCCGGATAATTTTCCATACATTTTTAGTAGAGCCGGGGTTTCACCGTGTTAGCCAGGACGGTCTCGATCTCCTGACCTCGTGATCCGGCCACCTCGGCCTCCCGAAGTGCTGGGATTACAGACGTGAGCCACCGCGCCCGGCCAAATCTTTTTTTTTTTTTTTAAGGAGACAGGATCTCGCTGTGTTGCCCAGGCTAGCAAGCTCAGAGGCCCATCACAGGAGTTTGGAACTCCGGGGCTGAAGGAATCCTCCCTCCTCAGTCTCTAGAGTCGCTGGAATTACAGGCGCACGCCACCGTGTCCGGCCAAAGTGTTTTTTTTTTTTAAGAGATGGTGGTCTCACTATGTTGTCCAAGCTGGCCTCGAACTCCTGAGACCAAGCGATCCTCCTGCCTTGGCCTCCCAAAGTGCTGGGAATAACAGGCGTGTTCCACCGCGCCCGGTCCCAAATCTTTGTCTTGGTAATGGAATAAAAAGCGGAGTATACAGTTGGCGGGTAGGACTTAAATCCTCAGATGACGCCAACGTTTCTAACCAAGGATTTCAAACGGCTCCCCATTAACTTCTCATTAACCTAGCGAACAAGAAAGTGACACGCTGAGATTCTGGATCCTTTTTCCTTCGCAAACTCTGCCCCTGGCAGAGAAAGAGGCGCACAAACAAGGGGTGTGGCCCACTGGCAAATCAGTCAGACCGTCCCGAATCAGGGACAAACACTGGAAAGCAGAGAGGAAAAAGAAGTTTCGCGTTTCCGCTCCTGGGACTCTGCTCCAGAATTCGGCGTTACCCCGTCCGAAGCGGCGGCGTCAGAGCAAGTCACTAAACATCACCCGCACCGCCTCCCGGGAGGGGCTGGGTCCCGTCTCGGCGGAGACACGGCCGGGCAGTGCGAGCACAGCGGGGCCACCCCGTCTCCCCCCAGGGAGACCCAAGGCCCAGAGGGGCCCAGGGAGCCCGACACGAAAACTCCTAAAGTTCCTGAGCAGGGACCTGAACCAAAGGTCTCTGCCCACGGCGCGGGCTGTAGGGCCGCCGCTCCGCCTGAGAAAGGGGTCCCCACACCGGAGTCGGGCGAGGGGTTCGCCTCCCGCCGCCGAACCCATCCCTGCCTGGGCCGCCGAGTCCCGAGTCCCGCCCTCTCCCCGCAGGGCTCCCGGAGAGGACCTCCGCCTTCTCGCTTCGCCCCTCCGCCTCGCTCAGGAGGAGACCTGCCACGGCCCTGTCTGACCTGTCGCCGCTGGGACCGAGCCGGCAGCACGAAGCCTCCATGCCCGCCGCCGAGGAAGCCCCCACCACGTACACACTCTTCTCTGCGGTCGCCAGAGTGGCTCGGCTGGCACGCCGCCGCGTCCCGCCTCCTGGCAACCGCGTTCCACACCGTCGCCGCCGCCGATTGGTCCGTGTGCTCGTGGCTCCCGTCTCATTGGCTACTGCCGGGGCAACGCTGCGGGAGGGTTGCTAAGGGGCGGGAGGCGAGCGGGAGTTAAACGCGCCTGCGCGGGGGTGGGGTGGTGCGAGTCAGGGCTTGGTCCTCTGGAGCGCCACGCGCGTCCGGGACTGAAGGGCAAGAGTTTGTTTTTGCCTGGGCCTCGTCCGCCGCGCGGCCAGCGGGCGAGTCCGGTCAGAGGAGTCGCCCATACCCCACCAACCGCCACGCACGCACCGGCTCCCCGCACCCCCGCCATTTTTACCGAGCCCACCCGGAGCGCTTCCCTAGGTCTGCCCTGTGAGGATGTACAGACCTCTGTCACTTCCCATTCTGGCCCCTGCCCTCATACCAGAGGCCTTCGTGGACCCGCTCTGGTACCCTCTCCACTCCGCCAGTCACTCCCAGTGAAACGCATCTTCCATAGGCTGGCCTTGACCTTCAACTGCACACAACTCCTTAAGCTTCCCATACTCCAGCCCAAGCTTGACCTGCTCTACAGACTCCCCTAAAGCACACAAGGGAATCCAGAGACTCTTTTTTTGAGACAGGGTCTCACTGTCTCGCCCAGACTGCAGTGCAGTGGCCCAATCTCAGCTCACCGCAACCTTCGCCTCCCAGGCTCAGGCGATTCTCCTGCCTCAGCCTCTGAGTACCTGGGATTACAGGCACGGACCACTACCGCCTGGCTATTTTTCGTATTTTTAGTAGAGAGAGGGTTTCACCATGTTGGCCAGACTGGTCTCTTTACTCCTGACCTCAAATGATCCACCTGCCTCTGCCTCCCAAAGTGCTGGGATTACAGGCATGGGCCCGTCCTGGAGACTCAGTTTCCATCTACCTTTCTACAGCCTGTGGGCCTTCCTCAAACATCCATAGCCCACAGTGAAAGCCTCTGTCTAAAAGTGTACTCTGTCTCCAATAAATCCCGTCCCCAAATGTCAGTCCCTTTCTCCCTACCGACATGCACATCATCCCTACAGAACATCCTAAGTCCTGACGAGTCTCTGCACAAATGGCTTTATGGCATTCTAAGGTCAAAGTTGTTTCCACATTGGTTTTGAACCTACAAGTTAGAACTTTAGGAAGCACACGCGGAGTGGACCGTTACACTGCCTGGGTCAGCCTGCACTCACTGTGTGACCCTGTGCATGGTTCATTCTCTGCGTCAAATTCCCATCTGTAAAATATGCAGAGTAATCCCTGCTTGATCTAGTTGGGGCTGGACCTGACACAGTAGGTCCAGCTGAATGAATGCTGGATGAATGGGGTTTAATGAGATGTACTTATCTGAGTAAAAGGCCATCTGAGACATTCGGTTGACTAGGGAAGTCCTTCTGCATTAATTACAATAAGTAATATTCATTGAAAACTTTCCTTATTTATTTATACACAGTTGAACAGTTACTCTAAGAAATCATTTTCCCACCCTATTTAATATTGATAGATTTCTTCAGTTAGAAACAAAAACTCAAAACATAGGCAATCCTAAAGAACTCATCTACGTCCCCTTTATCTTCCCTGATCTCATATAGTCCCTAAAACAGGGCTTGCTACCCTTTCTTCTTCTTGCCTTTTCAGCAGATGAGTCAAGGTTGCAGAGGTGGCAGTCAACCACAGAGTCACAGAGTTTGATTTTTTTCCATCCATCAGCTCATAGAAGCTGCCATTGAGCCTGACAAGAGCTGGTACTCAAAAATGCAGAATGAATTGGTTTGAATGAGGTGATTAAAGGATTAATGAGTAGTGGTTAAGGAGACAAAGACCTTTAGTGGATGGGGTAATATTGCTGTATTACTGACAGAAGCAGGATTCTCTAAAAAAGCTTTCTGTGGCCATTTACTTACATACATTTTAAAGAGTTACTACAAGATATTTTAAAAATTTAAGCAGTTAATACAAGAAAAATATAAAGTGAATAGTTCATGACACTAAACTCAACTGTTCATGACACAAAGTATCTTAGAAAACAAATCTCGGCTGGGCACGGTGGCTCATGCCTGTAATCCCAGCACTTTGGAAGGTCCAGGTCAGCAGATGAATTGAGGTCAGGATTTTGAGACCAGCCTGGCCAACATGGAGAAACCTCATCTCTACTAAAAATACAAAAAAATTAGCCAGGCATGGTGGCAGGTGCCTGTAATCCCAGCTACTGGGGAGGCTGAGGCAGGAGCATCGCTTGAACCCAGGAAGTGGAGGTTGCAGTGAGATGCGATCATACCACTGCACTCCAGCCTGGGCAACAGAGCAATATTACATCTCAAAATACAAAACAAAATAAAACAAACAAACAAACAAAAAACCCTGGGAATTGAATTCCTTTATGACTCCAAAAAACATGTCTCTTTTCTATTGAGATTGCTGATGGCAGTCAGCTTTTCACAAGGAATTGGCTTCTGCTCAGCTTCCCTCTCTCCCTGAGGTAAGCAAGCAGGTGCTGTCGTCTCCTCCACGTGACCTTTATTCCATACTTGTCTTCGGGGGTGTCTTCAACCAGAACAGGTCCAGGCTCTGGGCTATCAGGAGTGTCAGTGTGAAGAGAGCAGCTTGGAAGGCTATTTTCCTTCTGATCTCGGGGAATGAGTTCTTCCTTCACAGACGATGACTCTGGGGTCTGGATATCAGGTGGAATGAACACATAAGGGAAGCTCTGAAGTGCCTGTGCTGACATGTCCCCACAGCTTTGGGGACTGAGCACTGGAACTAAGGGTCTTCTGGAAACATCCTTTTCTGATTCACTGGGGCACTCCCGGATTAAGGGGATCCCCAATGTCTCTGAATTGGAAGACTGCGGACTCTCAAAAGTTAGATGTGGAAACTTGGAGGTGGTAGATTTTCGACTTGAATGTCTCGCCCGGTTTTGGTGGTGGTGTTTCCGGTAGGCTGGGAACAAGCTTCCTGCTGTTGTATCAAAATCAGGTGATACCTTTAAAAAAAAAAAAAAAAAAAAAAAGTGAGGTGAGCCTAACTAAGTACTAACCTAAGAGAGGAAACTATATCTGATGACCAGACTCTTAAATCGGGGTCTAATGTAGTAATGAACACAAAACTAAAATAGCTGTCTAATGGGATAATAACAGGATGCTTTTGGCAAATTATTCCATCTCTCTGGCCTTCAGCTTCCTTGTGTGTAGGAAAGGGGATGAGGTCTCTTTCCCTTCATCACACCATAGGGATATAACTTTTTTTCCCCCTGGGATGGAGTCTCAATCCGACATCTAGACTGGAATGCAGTGGCATAATCTCAGCTCACTGCAACTTCTGCCTCCCAGGTTCAAGCGATTCTCCTGCTTCAGCTTCCTGAGTAGCCAGGACTACAGGCGCCTGCCACCACGCCCAGCTATGTGTGTGTGTGTATATATATATATATATATTTTTTTTTTTTTTTTGAGACAGAGTTTCGCTCTTGTCACCCAGGCTGGAGTGCAATGGCACTCTGCTCTGCTCACTGCAACTTCTGCCTCCCTGATGCAAGCAATTCTCCTGCCTCAGCTTCCCGTGTAGCTGGGATTACAGGCACGCACCACCATGCCCAGCTACTTTTTGTATTTTTAGTAGAGACGGAATTTTACCATTTTAAGCAGGTTGACCTTGAACTCCTGACCTCAAGTGATCCACCTGCCTTGGCCTCCCAAAGTGCTGGGATTACAGGCATGAGCCACGGCACCCAGCCAATTTTTGTATTTTTAGTAGAGTCAGGTTTTTGCCATGTTGGTCAGACTGGTCTCAAACTCCTGACCTCAAGTGATCCACCCGCCTCAGCCTCCCAAAGTGCTGGGATTACAGGCGTGAGCCACAATGACTGGCCTAGATATAACTTATCTTTAAACTTTATGAGGGTAGAGACCAGCGGTCTTGTTCTTGATTCCCAGCACCTAGCAGAATGCCTGGAACAAAGAAGGCCCTCAGTAAATAATGCAAAGCCAACTCCAAGCACAGGGGGGAGGAACTAGCAGAGGACCTGGCATATAATGACTGTTCAATAAATGTTCATTCCTACTCTCATCCACAGGATTCTGATGTTTAGGTTTCTTCCAGTCCTGTAGCAGGTATTATGGTTCTTCCAAGCAGTCCTGAATAAGTTACATGTATTAAATACTCCCAAGCCAAGCTTATGTTTTTGTCTGGCCCTTTTACTACACTACTTTCCCGTTGTATAGTAGCTATATTCTCTTCCCAGGGCTTCTGCTTTTTTTTTTTAATTTTTTTTTTGAGACAGGGTCTCACGCTGTTGCCCAGGCTGGAGTGCAGTGGCAAATCTTGGCTCACTACAGCCTTGACCTCTAGGCTCAAGAGATCTGCCCACCTCAGCCTCCCAAGTAGTTGGGACTACAGGTACACACCACCATGCCCAGCTAATTTTTCTATTAATATTTTTTAGTAAAGATGGGGTTTCGCCATGTTGCCTAGGCTGGTCTCGAACTCCTGGGCTCAAGCAATCCTCCTGTCTTGGCCTCCCAAAGTGCTAGGATTACAAACATGAGCCACTACACCTGGCCTCTCTTCCCAGGGCTTTTAAGCGGTCAAAATATGACATATGCTATTCTTATGGGATTTTTATTTTTCAAGGCTCAATCCGTTAAACAATAAACAGAGTATCTAGCTAGATACGCCACCTTTCACATGAGGTTTGGGGAACAATCTCATTTTTAACTTGTTCTGCCATTGATCTGGCATTCTCACCCAGCTAATGGGTAAAAAACTTTTACACTGAACTCTTTCAGAGGAAAATAGGGGAAGAGAAAGACTCCAGTTCCCACTAACCCATTCCTCAGTTTGAACTGAGAAAAGAAGATGTACCAGGGGGCCGGGCGCGGTGGCTCAAGCCTGTAATCCCAGCACTTTGGGAGGCCGAGACGGGTGGATCATGAGGTCAGGAGATCGAGACCATCCTGGCTAACAC
>NW_012108585.1:3275679-3276571 GCF_000951045.1 Mandrillus leucophaeus | reverse complement strand
CAGTGGCACAATCTTGGCTCACCACAACCTCCACCTCCTGGGTTCAAGCAATTCTTCTGCCTCAGCTTCATAAGTTGCTGGGACTACAGGCACACGCCACCATGCCCAGCTAATTTTTGTATTTTTAGTAGAGACGGGGTTTCACTATTTTGGCCAGGCTGGTCTCGAACTCCTGACCTTCTGATCTACCTGCCTCAGCCTCCCAAAGTGCTGGGATTATAGGCGTGAGCCACCATGCCCAGTCAAAGTTTCTATTCTTAAGGAACTAACATCTTATGGAAAACACAAAAAATATATATATCCATTTGTTCATTCATTCATTCGAAAAATATTTACTGAGCACCTACTGTGTGCTAGACACTGTTCCAGGTGCTGAAAATATATACCAGAGAATAACATGCCCTCTGCCCTTGTGGTGCTTACATTCTAGTTGGAAAGGAATAAAAAGTATAGAGAGGCCGGGCACAGTGGCTCACGCCTGTAATACCAGCACTTTAGGGGGCTGAGGGGGGCAGATTACTTGAAGTCAGGAGTTCAAGACCAATCTGCCCAACATGGTGAAACTCCATCTCTACTAAAAATAGAAAAATTAGCCAGGCGTCATGGCACACACCTATAATCCCACCTACTCGGGAGGCTGAGACAGGAGAATCGCTTGAATACGGGAGGCGGAGATTGCAGTGAGCGGAGATCACACCACTGCACTCCAGCCTGGGCAACAGAGCGAGATTCGTTCTGGAAAATAAATAAAAAGCTACCACAGGAATCCAGTGGAAAGATGCAGTGGTAGCAATGGCTATAAGGGAGGAGACCACCCCTCATATTGTCTTATGCCCAATTTCTGCCTCCAAAGAAAGAAAAAGTAAAAACTAAAAGGCAGAAATGAAATCCA
>NW_012108585.1:3272889-3274024 GCF_000951045.1 Mandrillus leucophaeus | reverse complement strand
TTTTTTTTTTTTTTTTTTTTGAGACAGGGCCTCGCTCTGTCACCCAGGCTGGAGTGCAGTGGTGTGATCATGGATCATTGCAGCCTCGACACATCAATTTCCTGAGTAGCTGGAACTACAAGTGGGCACATTGCACCTGGCTAACTTTTTTAAAAACATTTTTTGTAGAGATGAGATCTCACTGTGTTGCCTAGGCTGGTCTCAAACTCCTGGGCTCAACCAATCCATCCCTCCTCAGCCTTCCAAAATGCTGGGATTACTAGCAATTCTTCAGATAGGCCTTCCCTAACAACTACGTCCAAAATAACAGGCAACTCAACCTCTTGACCTGTCTGATTTTTCTCTATACTTTTATCTTTTGAGACGGAGTCTCACTCTTTTGCCCAGGCTGGAGTGCGGTAGCTTGATCTTGGCTCACTGCAACCTCCACCTACCGGGTTCAAGCAATTCTCCAGCCTCAGCCTCCCCAGTAGCTGAGATTATAGTCACCTGCCACCATGCTCAGCTAATTTTTATATTTTAAGTAGAGATGAGGTTTCACCATTTTGGCCAGGCTGGTCTTGAACTCAGTTGAGACCTCAACTGATCTACCTGCCTTGGCCTCCCAAAGTGCTGGGATTACAAGCATGAGTCACCATGCCTGGCCCCTCTGGTAGCCTTCTAACTGAGTTCCCTGCTTCCTTTCTCCACTCCCATCTCCAACCTGACTTTTCTCACAAGGTGCCTAGAGCATTTTTTTTTAAGTTTTTTTTAATTATTATTTTTTGTAGAGACAGAGTCTTGCTTTGTTGCCCAGACTAGTCTCAAACGCCTAGGCTCAAGCAATCCTTCTGCCTCAGCCACCCAAAGTGTTGGGATTACAGGTATAAGCCACCACGCCTGGCCCAGATCAACTTTAATAAGGGCTTCTTTAGTGGAATGGTGGGACACAAGGCTGAATGCACTAGGTAGAGAGGTGAAAGAGTTGCAGCTGTGCATGCTGGAAAGTCACACAACAGAGCAGGTTGCTTCTATGCATTCGTGATCCATTCAATCAACAACAAAAAATAACTTGCTTTGACTTATGTGACTAGGCAGTAGAGATACAGGTAAAGAAAAAAAAGGATGACGTTTCTATTCTTTTTTTTTTTTTTTT
>NW_012108585.1:3268513-3270454 GCF_000951045.1 Mandrillus leucophaeus | reverse complement strand
AAAAAAAAAAAAAAAAAAAAAAGATGTACCAGGGAAGATGGCTGGCCACAGACAGAAAGAATATATTAACTCCTTGCCCCTGCCCCCATGAATCTTATTCTTGAGGCCCTGGTTCAAGGGGAAGAAGAGTCAGCATTCTGGAAAACCTAACAGAGTAAAAGTCAAAGTAGGCCAGGCATGGTGGCTCATGCCTGTAATCTCAGCACTTTGGGAGGCCGAGGCAGGCAGATCACGAGGTCAGGAGATCGAGACCATCCTGGCTAACACAGTGAAACCCCATCTCCACTGAAAATACAAAAAAATTAGCCGGGCGTGGTGGCAGGCGCCTGTAGTCCCAGCCATCAGGAGGCTGAGGCAGGAGAATGGCATGAATCCGGGAGGTGGAGCTTGCAGTGAGCCGAGATCGCACCACTGTGCTTCAGCCTGGGCGACACAGCAAGACTCCGTCTCAAAAAAAAAAGAAAGAAAAAGAAAAAAAAAAGTCAAAGTAATAATCCCATGGGCCTACCCAGGAAGTGATGGTGCTGTGGTCAATGGGCTTGCTGGGCACCTGTCGAGTGTGAGTGATGGGAAGCTGTGTAGATGCACAGCTGTGTTTGGGGCCCTCCAGTGGTTGATGGTGGAACAGCAGCTGGGCTTTCTGGGAAGGCTGGCGGCGTTTTTTTCTGGGAGGCATCAACCGGTGAATGAGGAACAGTTAGTAACCACATGATGCTGTTAGCCTTCGGGTTGGGTGATAGGCTCCAATTCCAACCCATGCCTGTAGAGAAGAAACAAAAGCTGAGAACAAAGAATTCAGATGATTCCCTAGCTCCTCCTGATCCTCTGCCAGCCAATTCTACCATAAACCTCAAGGCTGTGGGGAGCACAGCCTCCTATACCTACAACCATCAAGCAAAACACAATATTCATATTCAACGTTCATCTAACGAACATTTATTATGTGCTAAGTGTCATGCTGGGTGCTGGGAATTTAAAGATGAATAACCATTTATTCAACAATCATTTACTGAGTGCCAAGCATTTGTAGTGATACAGAGGTCATCCCTGTTTCAAGGAGCTGAAAGTCTAGCAAAGGGAAACAGACATTTACAACACAGTATGAAAATACGATATGGTTCCATTCATTCCAAAGGAGGCTTTCTGGAAAGGAAGATACCTGACCTAGGTATGAAAGGCATAGAAGAAACAAAAAAGCAAAGAGGGCACTCCAACCTGAGGAAGAGTGTACACAAAGGCACAGAGAGGAGAAGGAGTATTGTGAATTCTGGGAATTACAAACTCAATGTATCTGGACACAGAGTATGAAAAGAAAAATGGCAGGAACTGAGGATAAACATGGTGTCAGGCTGAGGTAAAAAACAAAACAAAACAAAACAAAAAAACAGGTGACACGGCTGGGGGAGAGGGCTCATGCCTGTAATCCCAGCACTTTGGGAAGCCGAGGCAGGCAGATCACCTGAGACTGGGAGTTCGAGACCAGGCTGGCCAACATGGTGAAACCTCGTCTCTACTCAATATACAAAAGTTAGGCTGGGAGTGGTGGCTCATGCCTATAATCCCAGCACTTTGGGAGGCTGAGGCGGGCTGATCACTTTACGCCAGGAGTTCAAGGCCAGCCTGGCCAACATGGCAAAATCCCACCTCTACTAAAAATACAAAGCTTAGCTGGGCGTGGTGGCACATGCCTATAGTCCCAGCTACTCAGGAGGCTGAGGATCACTTGAACCCAGGAGCTGGAGGTTGCAATCAGCTGAGATTGTGCAACTGCACTCTGACCTGGGCAGCAGAGCTAGACTCTGTCTCAAACAAACAAACAAACAAATAAAAAAGATGTATTTTAAAAATAAAAAAGGAGGCCGGGCGCAGTGGCTCACGCCTGTAATCCCAGCACTTCGGGAGGCCAAGGTGGGTGGATCACGAGGTCAGGAGATCGAGACC
>NW_012108585.1:3255763-3260963 GCF_000951045.1 Mandrillus leucophaeus | reverse complement strand
CGTTCTGGAAAATAAATAAAAAGCTACCACAGGAATCCAGTGGAAAGATGCAGTGGTAGCAATGGCTATAAGGGAGGAGACCACCCCTCATATTGTCTTATGCCCAATTTCTGCCTCCAAAGAAAGAAAAAGTAAAAACTAAAAGGCAGAAATGAAATCCACAAGCAGACAGCCTGGTGTCGCACCCTGGGCCTGGTAGTTAAAGATCGACCCCTGACCTAATTGGTTATGTTATCTATAGATCACAGACATTGTATAGAAAAGCACTGTGAAAATCCCTATCTTGTTTTGTTCTAATTACCGGTGCATGCAGCCCCCAGTCACTACCCTCTGCTTCCTCCATCGATCACGACCCTCTCACACGCACCCCCTTAGAGTTGTGAGCCCTTAAAAGGGACAGGAATTGCTCACTCGGGGAGCTCGGCTCCTGAGACAGAAGTCTTGCTGATGCCCCCGGTCGAATAAACCCCTTCCTTCTGTAACTCGGTGTCTGAGTTTTGTCTGCGGCTCGTCCTGCTACAGCTATAGTTTTGAAATTCATGACTTGCTGAAAGTCATCAGTACGTTGCTCAGCAATCCTGTTTCCTTGATCAACTCATCCTCCACAAAGATTATCTTAAAATTTCTCCAAGCTAGGTGCAGTAGCTTACGCCTGTAATCCCAGAACTTTAGGAGGCTGAGGTGGGAGGACTGCTTGAGGCCAGGAGTTCAAGACCAGCCTGGGCAACAGAGTGAGACCTTGTCTCTACTAAAAATGTAAAAGAATAATTAGCTGGGCATGGTGGCATGCACCTGTAGTCCCAGCTACTTGGGAGGCTGAGGTGGGAGGATCACTTGAGCCCGGGAATTTGAAGATGTGATGAGCTATGATCATGCCACTGCACTCTAGCCTAGGTGACAGACAGACCCTATCTCAAAATAAATAAATAAATAAAGTGGAAAATTTTTTCCTTTGTTTTGAAACGAAGTCTCACTCTGTTGCCCAGGCTGGAGTGCAGTGGCGCAATCTCGGCTCACTGAAACCTCCTCCTGGGTCCAAGCGATTCTCCTGCCTCAGCCTCCCAAGTAGCTGGGATTACAGGCACCCTCACCACGCCCAACTAATTGTAGTATTTTTTAGTAGAGATGGGGTTTCACCATGTTGGCCAGGCTAGTCTTGAACTCCTGACCTCAGGTGATCTGCCCACCTCGGCCTCCCAAAGTGCTGGGATTACAGGCGTGAGCCACCACGCCCAGACTGAACATTTTTAATTTTTAAAATCATTTTTAGAGATGGGGTCCTGTTCTGTTGCTCAGGCTGGAGTACAGTGACACGATCATTGCTCACTGCAGCCTCAAACTCCTGGGCTCAATAGATCCTCTTGCCTCAGCCTCTCAAATAGCTGGGAATATAGACAAGTACCACCACACCTGATTAGTTTCTCATTTTATTTTTTGTAGAGATGGGGTCTTGCTACGTTGCCCAGACTGGTCTTGAACTCCTGGGCTCAAGTGATTCTCCTGCCTCAGCCTCCCGAAGTGCTAAGATTCCAGGTGTGAACCACCACACCCTGCCCACTTTCTTAGAGCTTCAGAATATCCCTTTTCTCTTAACAAACGACTTTACTTCCTACTTGACAAAGAATACAGAAGACATCAAAGGAAATACTTTCATTTTCCAGAAAGCAAACATACAAACCTATGCATATCAGCGTTTAACTTCTGTTATAATTAGAGGTCAGTTCATTCTGCTATCTAAGTCCTTCCCCTCTGGTTGTGCTTTGGAGCTGTTCTCACTTGATATACTTTTCTCTGGCAAACTCATCTGCCTGTATTTCAGTACCCACCTAGAAGTAGATGACTTCAATATTTACATATTCATTTTAGAATTCCTTAAGTTTGGGACCCAAATATCCCACTTTCTACCTGAACGGCAACTAAATATTTCTTTTCTTTTCTTTTTTTTTTTTGAGAGAGATTCTCGCTCTGTCGCCCAGGCTGGAGTGCAGTGGCGCGATCTCGGCTCACTGCAAGCTCTGCCTCCCAGGTTCACGCCATTCTCCTGACTCAGCCTCCCCAGTAGCTAGGACTACAGGCGCCCACCACCACGCCTGGCTAATTTTTTGTATTTTTAGTGGAGATAGGGTTTCACCGTGTTAGCCAGGATGGTCTCGATCTCCTGACCTCGTGATCCACCCGCCTCGGCCTCCCAAAGTGCTAGGATTACAGATGTAGGCCACCGCGCCCGGCCGCAACTAGATACTTCAAATGCACCTCAAATTCAACATGTGTAAGGCAAAGCACAGTGGCTCACGCCTGTAATCCCAGCACTTTCAGAGGTCAGGGTGGGCGGATCGCTTGAGCTCATGAGTTTGAGACCAGCCTGGGAAACACAGTGAAACCCAAACTCTACAAAAAATACAAAAAATTAGGTGGGTGCGGTTGTGTGCACCTGTAGTTCCAGCTACTCAGGAGGCTGAGGTGGGCAGATCACTTGAGCCCGGGAGGTGGAGGTTGCAGCAAGCTGAGATCATGCCACTGAACTCCAGCCTGGGTGACAGAGTCAGAACTCTTTCAAAAAAAGAAAAGAAAAAAAAAAAATTCAACAAGTTCAAAACTGAACTTGGCCAGGCACAGTGGCTCATGCCTGTAATGCCAACACTTTGGGAAGTGAAGGTGGGAGGATCACTTGAGCCCAGGAGTTCAAGATCAATCTGGGCAACAGAGTGAGACCCTGTCTCTACAAAAAATACAAAAATTAGGCCAGGCACGGCGGCCTACACCTATAAACCCAGCAGTTTGGGAGGCCGAGGCGGGTTGATCATGAGGTCAGGGGATCGAGACCATCCTGGCTAACATGGTGAAACCCCGTCTCTACTAAAAATACAAAAAAATTAGCCGGGCGTGGTGGCGGCACCTGTGGTCCCAGCTACTCGGGAGGCTGAGGCAGGAGAATGGCGTGAACCCGGGAGGCGGAGCTTGCAGTGAGCCGAGATCGTGCCACTGCACCCCAGCCTGGGCAACAGAGAGATTCAGTCTCGGGGGGCGGGGGAGGGCGGAAATTAGCTGGGTGTAGTGACATGTGCCTGTAGTCCCAGCCATTCAGGAGGTTGAGGTGGAAGGATCACCTGAGCCCAGGAAGTTGAGGTTGTAGTGAGCCAAGGTCATGCCACTGAACTTCAGCCTGGGGGACAGAGTAAGACCCTGTCTCTAAAAAATAAAAAGATGAGTAAAAATAAATATATAAATTTTTTTTGAAAAAAAAACTGAACTCATTCTGAGCATTGCTTTGTAGTAAAAAAACAAAAACTGAATTCATGATCATTCCCTTGACAACCCCACCCCCACCCCTTGGCCAAAGTGATTATCTTCCAGGGCCCTTGGTCAGGGAATGGTGTCATTATTCCTTCAGCTATGCAGCCAAAAATCTTGACACTTCTATTTCCCATCCAACCCACCATCAAGCCCTGTCAACTTTACCTCTTAAACATGTTTTCGTAATGCCCCTTTTTCACGCTGTCTCCTTCTTTTTCTTCTCTCTCTCCCCGCCACCATTTTTCAAGCTCCAGCAGTTCTTGCCTGGAGTACTGCAATATCCAACTGTTGTGCCCTAATCCACTCTAGCAAACCCCGCTATAGACTGACCTTTTAAAATGCAAATATGACCTGGGTTCACTTCTGCTTAAAGCTTATGATTGGCTTCCTTTAATTCTTGGATAAGCACAAAACTTCTCTGTATGGCTAAGGCCCCGCTTCCCCTGGCTCCAGCTTCAACTCACACCACACTCCATTCAGGTCAATTAGCTCAAACTCTTCAGATATTCCTTAGCCTTTGTACTCACTGTGCTTCCTCCTGCCATCCAGCCTGATTCCCTCTGCTTAGCGGGGCTCCCTCCTTTCTTTGTAAAAGGCATCAGATCTCACACCAAGCTCTCATTAGAAAAGCCTTTGCTGTCCTACCTCTCAAGATCTTATTGTAAATACTCAAAGTATCATTAACCTCTCATGTTTCACTTTACAGCAATAATGCCACATTTGTTTGTTCGTTTTGGAGACGGTGTCTTCCTCTGTCACCCAGGCTGGGGTGCAGTGGTGTGATCACGGCTCACCATAGCCTCCATCTCTCGGCCTCAGGTCATCCTTCCACCTCAGCCTCCAGAGTAGCTGAGACTACAGGCATGCACCACCACGCGCCGCTAATTTTTAGTAGAGAAGCGGTTTCGCTATGTTGGCCAGGCTGATCTCGAACTCGTGACCTCAAATGATCCACCCGCCTCGGCCTCCTAAAGTGCTGGGATTACAGGCGTGAGCCACTATGCCCAGCCCACATTTGTTTATTTGATTCTTTTATTTTATTTTATTTTATTTTATTTTATTTTATTTTATTTTATTTTATTAGAGACAGAGTCTCACTTTGTTGCCCAGGCTGGAGAGTGCAGCGCTGCAGTCTTGGCTCACTGCAACCTCCGCCTCCCAGGTTCCAGCAATTCTCCTGCCTCAGCCTCCCAAGAAACTGGGACTACAGGCATGTGCCGCCATCCCCGGCTAATTTTTTTTTTGTTATTAGTAGTAGAGATGGGGTTTCACCATGTTCGCCAGGTTGGTCTCGAACTCCTGACCTCAGGTGATCCGCCCGCCTCGGCCTTCCAGAGTGCTGGGATTACAGGCGTGAGCCACCGCGCCGGGACTATTTGATTCTTTTAAAATATCAGTGCCCCTCTTCCACGATTGGACTGTGAGCCCGGGGGAAGGAAAGAACCTTGTCTGTCATTGTATCTTCAGGACCTAGCGGGGCCTGGCACAGAGCAGGTGCTCAACTAGACTGGTTGACTAAGTAAATAAAGAAAGCACCACCGTCTACCATAGCCGAAGGCTTGGCTTTGGGAGGGGCCAAAGACAGGTCAGTACTTGAAGATTTCGCGCAGAGGTAGGGTTCGTGGGGCCGACATTTTTTTCAAGATGGAAGAAAGCTGAGCTAATACGCAGCCCTCAAAGAACCCTCAGTCTAATCGGGGGGAGCAGACGATCGTTCACTGTACGAAAATGGGGTACGATTTTCCCCAGGAAGGAAATCAACTGAAGCCGACCTTGGAAAAGGGGAGCAGAGCACCCCGAGGGGAAGCGGGGGCGTGTCGCCCGGCGTGACTATGGCGGCAGGGAAAGCGGACCCAGGGACCCGAGCCCGTCGCGCCGCTTCCGCACGTCCCCAGACTGTCCCTCC
>NW_012108585.1:3252265-3253958 GCF_000951045.1 Mandrillus leucophaeus | reverse complement strand
GCTTTCCTATTCTAGCATCTTCCATTCCTGTCCATACAGTCATTGCAAGTGATCTATTTATATTATAGTAGGCAATTATAGAGATTTCCACATATTTGTAGCTATCCCATCCACTTCTGTAGCTAAATATTCTGAAGCTTCAAGGAGATCTTTGTCTATCTCCAGCCCAGTCCCATTTTTACCCTTTGAATTGCTTCTGTCTGCTGTAATTTTAGCCTTCTTTTGTCAGTAAAGCTTATCTCCTTATTATCTGAGGTCTTTACAAAAGTCCATGGAGTGTTTACCTGGGCCTTTAGGCTCATGTTCCTGATCATATGAAGAGGAGCACCTTTCTCTAAAAGAACCTCTTCTCAGCCTAAAAAATCTCTAACATCTTGCTGCTGTTTGCATTCTCCAGGGTCGACACTTGTGATTCTCAATGGAGAGTGAAAACGCAGATTCATAATGAAAACCAGCCCCCGTCGGCCATTGATTCTCAAAAGACGGAGGCTGCCCCTTCCTGTTCAAAATGCCCCAAGTGAAACATCAGAGGAGGAACCCAAGAGATCCCCTGCCCAACAGGAGCCTAACCAAGCAGAGGCCTCCAAGGAAGTGGCAGAGTCCAACACTTGCAAGTTTCCAGCTGGGATCAAGATTATTAACCACCCCACCATGTCCAACACCCAAGTGGTGGCTATCCCCAACAATGCCGACATCCACAGCATCATCACGGCACTGACTGCCAAGGGAAAAGAGAGCGGCAGTAGTGGGCCCAACAAATTCATCCTCATCAGTTGTGGGGGAGCCCCAACTCAGCCTCCAGGACTCCAGCCTCAGACCCAAACCAGCTATGATGCCAAAAGGACAGAAGTGACCCTGGAGACCTTGGGACCACAACCTGCAGCTAGGGATGGGAATCTTCCTAGACCACCTGGAGCCCTTTGCGATCAGAAACGGGAGACCTGTGGTATGTGGTCTTCCAGGGAAAGGGGTGAGGGAGCCCAGCCTTTTCTCTCTAGTGGCAAGGTCTGTGGTCAGTCTTGATGCTTGCAACAGTCAGGCATCTGGCCGAGCACAGTGGCTCACCCCTGTAATCCCAGCACTTTAGGAGGCTGAGGCAGGCAGATCACTTGAGGTCAGCAGTTCGAGACTAGCCTGGCCAACATGGCATGGTGAAACCTGTCTCAACTAAAAATATTTTAAAAACTAGCCAAGCGTGGTGGCTCACGCCTGTCGTCCCAGCTACTCTGGAGACTGAGGCAGGAGAATCACCTCACTATGTTGCCCAGGCCAGGAGGAGGTGGCTGCAGTGAGCCAAGATCGCACCATGGCACTCAAGCCTGGGCGACAGAGCAAGATTGTGTCTCAAAAAAACCAGAACAATCAGGCATCTAGCCTGAGCCAATGAAAGTCTTGTCTTCATCCTGAAAGCTTGACCCAGCTCCTTTGGGTGCTGTTGAAAGGGTTACAATTATAATTTAGAATTTCTGTTGCTTTGTTTATGTTGTAAAAGGATTATCTCTGTTTATCCTTTGTATTGACCCAAAAGAAAGTAAAAATAATTTTCCTTTCTTAAAAAAAAAATCTTGGCTAGGCGTGGTGGCTCACGCCTATAATCCCTGCACTTTGGGAGGCCGAGGCAGGTGGATCACCTGAGGTCAGGAGTTTGAGACCAGCCTGGCCAACATGGTGAAACCCCATCTCTACTAAAAAT
>NW_012108585.1:3227683-3250200 GCF_000951045.1 Mandrillus leucophaeus | reverse complement strand
TGTGAGCCACTGCGCCCAGCCTGCTAGCCACCAATTCTGATGGACATACTGGGCATCTGATGAGGCAGCTAAGTGGGGTGTTGGATGATTTTCCCTCTAGCAGATGGTGAGGCAGCAGGCTGCACTATCAACAAGGGCCTATCCAACATCCAGTGGCTCCGAAAGATGAGTTCTGATGGACTGGGCTCCTGCAGCATCAAGCAAGAGATGGAGGAGAAGGAGAATTGTCACCTGGAGCAGAGACAGGTTAAGGTGAATTGTTCTGTCCCTCACTAAAGATTCAGATCCAGTGCAGGGAATTCCTAGGTAGGGAAACGGATCAAGTGGCCTGATGGACCAGAATTGCCGAGTTCTGGTGTTAGCTCTCCACTTCATGCTCTTCTGTGTAACTTTTGAGCTACTTTTCTTTTCTGCCTGGGATCTTTTCTCCCCGATCTGTGAAATTTCCTTGAGGGCAGATTCCCTTGGTCACTCTGTATTCCAACCAGCACTGGGTTTAGTATTCTGTCCTTAGTAGGTATTCAGGAAATGATTAAGAGGTCTTCACTTTGGGAATCCACTTGAACTTTAAAGATGTCTCCCAACAGTATGAACAGTATAAATTGAATATAATATGATAAGATAATTTTATTAGAAGATATAATATTAATAGCAGATAAAGTCAGTTTATATATACATTTTTTTTAAGACAGCGTCTTGCTCTGTTGCCCAGGCTGGAGCACAATGGTGCAATCATGGCTGTCTGCAGCCTCGACCTCCTAGGCCCAGCTGATCCTCCCACCTCGACCTCCCAGGCTCAGCTGATCCTCCCACCTCGACCTCCCAGGCTCAGCTGATCCTCCCACCTCAGTCTTCCGAGTAGCTGGGACTCAGGTGCACACCACCATGCCCAGCTAATGTTTGTATTTTTTGTAGAGATGGGGTTTTGCCCTGTTGCCCAGGCTGATTTCAAATTCCTGGGCTCTAGGGATCCTCCTGCCTCAGCCTCCCAAAGTGCTGGGATTACAGGCATGAACCACCAGCCTGGCCTAGATATGAATTTTAAATACTTCCCTAGCAATCAAAATTGAACCCAATCGTGTAGTCTGGGTTGTTTTTTTTCCACAGTTACCAATATAATACATCTAGATTCTATTGTATATATGTGTTAATCATTCATTCAACAACCTTTATTTTCTTCTCAACTTTTATTTTAGGTTCAGGGGGCACATGTGCAGGTGTGTTACATGGGTATATTGTGTGTTGCTGGGCTTTAGCGTACAAATGATTTTGTCCCCCAGGTAGTGAGCATAGTACCTGCTAGGTAGTTTTTCTATCTCCCCATCTTCCCACACTCCACCCTCAAGTAGGCCCTGTTGTCTACTGTTCCCTTCCTCGTATCCATGTGTGCTCAATATTTAGCTCTTCCTTTTTTTTTTTTTTTTTTTTTTTTGAGGCAGAGTCTTGCTCTGTGTCCCAGGCTGGAGTGTGGTAGTGCGATCTCAGCTCATTGCTACCTCCACCTCCCAGGTCAAGCGATTCTCCTGCCTCAACCTCCTGAGTAGCTGGGATTACAGGTGCCTGCCACCACGCCTGGCTAATTTTTGTATTTTTAGTAGAGACGCGGTTTCACTATGTTGGCCAGGCTGGTCTTGGACTCCTGACATCATGATCCACTCGCCTTGGCCTCCCAAAGTGCTGGGATTACAGGTGTGAGCCACCATGCCCAGCCTCTTTTTTTTTGAGACGGATTCTCGCTCTGTCGCCAGGCTGGAGTGCAGTGGCACAATCTCTGCTCACTGAAACCTCTGCGTCCCAGGTTCAAGTGATTCTCCTGCCTCAGCCTCCCAAGTAGCTGGGACTACAGGCACCCGCCACCACGCCCGGCTAATTTTTTTATTTTTAGTAGAGACAAGGTTTCACCATGTTGGCCGGGATAGTATCAATCTCTTGAGCTCGTCATCCTCCTGCCTTGGCCTCCCAAAGTGTTGGGATTACGGGCGTGAGCCACCATACCTGGCCTAGTTCCTACTTATAAGTGAGAACATGCAGTATTTGATTTTCTGTTCCTGCATTAAATCACTTAGGATTATGGCCTCCAGCTCAACAATCTTTAAAAGTGAAAATTTGGCCAGGCGCGGTAACTCATGCTTGTAATCGCAGGGCTTTGGGAGGCCGAGGTGGATGGATCAACTGAAGTCAGGAATTCGAGACCAGCCTGACCAACATGGAGAAACCCTGCCTCTACTAACAATACAAAATTAGTTGGGCGTGGTGGTACATGCCTGTAATCGCAGCTACTCAGGAGACTGAGGCAGGAGAATCACTTGAACCCAGGAGGCCGAGCTTGTGGTGAGCCAAGATCGCGCCATTGCACTCCAACCTGGGCAGCAAGAGCGAAACTCCGTCTCAAAAAAAAAAAAAGTGAAAATGTACATGCAGGTGTACATAAGTAAATATTAATTGTGCTATAAACATAAAATTTGTGTACTTTAGGAAGTAATATCTCAGTTTTTAAAAATGTAAGCATGGTGACTCACAATTGTAATCCCAGCACTTTGGGAGGCCAAGGTGGACAGATTACTTGAGCTCAAGAGTTCTAGGGCAGCCTGGGCAACATAGCAAAACCCTGGTCTCTACTAAAAAAAAAAAAAAAAAAAAAAAATAGCCGGACACAATGGCTCACGCCTGTAATCCCATCACTCTGGGAGGCCGAGGCAGGTGGATCACCTGAGGTCAGGAGTTCGAGACTAGCTTAGCCAATATTGTGAAACCCCATCTCCACTAAAAATACAAAAAAAGTAGCCGGGCGTGGTGGCAGGCACCTGTAATCCCAGCTACTTGGGAGGCTGAGACAGAAGAATCGCTTGAACCCAGGAGGCAGAGGTTGCAGTGAGCCAAGATTGCACCATTGCACTCCAGCCTGGGCAACAAGAGTGAAACTCCATTTAAAAAAAAAAATAGCCAGGCATGGTGGTTTATGCATGTAGTCCCAGCTACTTGGAGGCTGAGACCGGAGGATCACCTGAGCCTGGGGAGGTCAAGGCTGCAGTAAGCTGTGATCTAGCCGCTACACTCTATCCTGGGTGACACAGTGAGACCCTGTCTCAAAAAAAGAAAAAAAAAAATGTGAATGATCAGATCTTTGCCTAAAACTTACCTAACTGTGTGCTTTGCAGGCATTGTCTGACTCATACTCCTGGGAATATTTCTCTCATACAAACATTGAAATGAGATGGGTTTATTCACAACACATCAGGAATAGAAATGGGACTAAGACCTAGGTTTCTTGACCCACAAGTCTGAAAAATGGGCGTGGTTTTAGTGTAACATCAGTGCTTTGAGAATCAAAGTACATACTCAAACTTTCCTGAGAAATTGCAACTGGAAGGGACTGGATTTTCTCCAAATTCAACAAAATGAATGATGACAAAACCAGTTTCTTATTGGCTAGGGTCTAGGCTAGATCATCTCCAAGATCCTTCCCAACTCTAAAATTGTATTCTATGAGATAGCGGTCTCAGATGAGTTTGTTTCTAGTACCATCCTATGGGATAAAGGTTTCTCTAGATATTCTTTAAGGGCTTGGGTTGGGGTAGTTCTCATGAACTCTTTTGTGTCATTCCCTTTGTCATAATCCTCAGGTTGAGGAACCTTCGAGACCATCAACGTCCTGGCAGAACTCTGTGTCTGAGCGGCCACCCTACTCTTACATGGCCATGATACAATTCGCCATCAACAGCACTGAGAGGAAGCGCATGACCTTGAAAGACATCTATACTTGGATAGAGGACCACTTTCCCTATTTTAAGCACATTGCCAAGCCAGGCTGGAAGGTAGTATGTCCCAATGCAACCAAAATCAAGGTCAGTCCAGCCTGACAGACTGTCTCCAGTGCTGTGCTGCAACTTGTATCTGGGACAGCAGTTAAGTGCAAAGGATACTAGAATGATAAACGTATCTTTTGGGTTGTGACTCAATCTTATTGAATCCAGGCAAAATCATTAACAAGAGCTCTTTACTTCATCTGTTACTACCTAAAGTTCATGAAGAGTCTTCAATGTAGCACTCAAGCCCACTTTTCTGCTACACTGAACAGCAGTCCTAGATGCCAGCAGCTAGAGTGGCTAAGTAGTTTTATGAAAATGTCTTGATTAAAAAAAAAGAATGCTGTGAACCTTATGACCCAAGATGTCATCTCCTATAGCGTCACATACCATTTCTAGTGGGCAGGGGTTTTCCTTTCACTTCATTCATGGAAAGACCAAGATGCCTGGGAGTCAGTGTAGCTCATGCAGTTGATCAGTGTCAGAGCCACAAATGAGGTCTTCTCACGGGTGCTCAGTTCCAAGCCAAGTGTGCTTTGTTTTCCTCATGGTAGAACTCTTTCTTTTTTTTTTTTTTTTTTTTTTTTGAGACAGAGTCTCGCTCTGTCACCCAGGCTGGAGTGCAATGGCAGATCTCAGGTCACTGCAACCTTCACCTACAAGGTTCAAGCGATTCCCCTGCCTCAGCCTCCCAAGTAGCTGGGACTACAGGCATGCACCACCACACCTGGCTAATTTTTTTGTATTTTTAGTAGAGACGGGTTTCACCATGTTGGTCAGGCTGGTCTCGAACTCCTAACATCAAATGATCCACCCGTCTCGGCCTCCCAAAGTGCTGGGATTATAGGCATGAGCCACTGCACCTGGCCCCTCATGGTAGAACTCTTAACTTTACTCCCTTCCATCAGCTTACTTTCCTAGTTTTTTTTTGTTTGGTTGGTTTTTTGAGACAGGGTCTCACTCTGTTGCCTGGGCTGGAATACAGCCTTAGCCCCTTGGGCTCAAGCTCTTCCCTCCTCAACCTCCCAAGTAGTTGGGATAACAGGTGCACTACCACAGTCCACTGATTTTTTCTGTTGTTGTTGTAAAGGCAGTTGCCCAGGCTGGTTATTATGTTGCCCAGGCTGGTCTGAACTCCTAGTCTCAAGCACTCCTCCTGCCTTAGCCTCTCAGTGCACTGTGATTACAGGTGTGAGCCACCACACCCAGCCTTAATTTCCTAGTTTCCTGTTTGCTTGTTTGTTTGTTTGAGGCAGGGCCTCACTCTGTCAACCAGGCTGGAGTGCAGTGACACGATCTTGGCTTGCTTCATTCTCTGCCTCCCAGGTTCAAGTGATTCTCCTGCCTCAGCCTCCCGACTAGTTGGGACTACAGGCATGCGCCACCATGCCTGGCTAATTTTTATATTTTTGACAGAGACAGGGTTTTGCCATGTTTGCTAGGCTGGTCTTAAACTCCTGGCCTCAAGTGATCCACTTGCCTCGGCCTCCCACAGTGCTGGGATTATAGGCATGAGCCACCACGCCAGGCCTAATTCCCTAGTTTCTTAATATCTCTGACCCACCTGTCTTGCTATTGATCACTGCCTCACAGCCTTACTCTGCTTTTCTAGCCCCTGACAGCTATCCAGGTCTTTTCTTTATCACAATCTAAGGTTGACATCAGTCTTTGTTCCCGTAGAATAGACGGGTTTATGGCTGAGGGTGACAGCTCTGCGGTGTGGAGTGTGAGGAGAGTTGCCGAGAGACAGGGCTACAAAGACACCAGAGGAAGCCTGTGCTAAGCACAGTGGGAGGGGCCTGAGGCTGGTTTCCCCATGTGTTTGAAGGGTGATGTTTCTGAACCTAAAGTAACTGATAACCAGTTGTCTTGCTCTTCTTCCAGAACTCCATCCGCCACAACCTTTCCCTGCATGACATGTTTGTCCGGGAGACGTCTGCCAATGGCAAGGTCTCCTTCTGGACCATTCACCCCAGTGCCAACCGCTACTTGACATTGGACCAGGTGTTTAAGGTGAATGCCCTGCTTTTCTCTAAATAGGGCCTAAGTTGGAGGTCGTCATAGCCATCTCAAAAGGAACCAAGTTCTGCTAGTGATGCTTTCATTTGATTGGGGGAGAGTTAGAAGCCAGCCACCCAATTAGTGACTTGCACAAAACCCACTGAATTAAGTACAGTTGACAAATACCAAATGACACCTTTTTTTGCTAGACCAGAGCAAGGAGAGGCTGTTCTGACCCCACAGAGAGGGCTTCCCAGGGCAGTGTTTTCCTAACTTCCCTGTGAATGGGAATTGCCTGGGACATTGTTAAAACACAGCTTCCCAGACCCCTCTCTTGGGGCTCTTGATTTAGTGCTTCTGGGATCGGCCCAGGAATTTGTATTTTTAGCAAGCATCTCAGATGATTCTTCCAAGAAATTCTGGGAATGCTTGCTCTAAAAAAAGCCCTTCCTGCCGGGTGTGGTGGCTCACGCCTGTGATCCCAGCACTTTGGGAGGCCGAGGCAGGTGGATCACCTGAGGTCGGGAGTTCGACCTGACCAACATGGAGAAACCCCGTCTCTACTAAACATACAAAATTAGCCGGGTGTGGTGGCGCATGCCTGTAATCCCAGCTACCTGGGAGGCTGAGGCAGGAGAATCCCTTCAACCCAGGAGGCAGACGTGGTGGAGAGCCGAAATCGTACCACTGCACTCCAGCCTGGGCAGTAAGAGTGAAACTCCGTCAAAAAAAAAAAAAAAAAAGCCCTTCCTTAGGCTGCAGACCAGAAGCTGAGCTACTAGAACGTCTCTTCAGACAGAAGCTATTTTGGCATTTCAGAGTGCCTACAAGGCTGCAGCCATTCTCCTGGGAGGGACGGTTGTCTGGGGTGTCTTTTGTCATCAGTAAGAAATAGGTGTTTTTCCCGATCTGGTCCAATTGACCACGTTGGTGGTAACTTCATCTCCTTTCTCTCCCACAATGCCTGGCCGCCACCAGCCACTGGACCCAGGGTCTCCACAATTGCCCGAGCACTTGGAATCAGTAAGGTTCTTTCCCTCTGGCTCGGGGCTTGGCCTTGTTTTCCTTTCACTGCTCAGCATGGCTTTATGGACAGAGACAAGCTGTGATGTGGGGAAGGGTGCCTATGGCCATGTGACTGCCAGCTCTAGACACAGAACACCCTGAGGCTCGGGCACACACCCACTTCCCTCCCCTCCCATGGGCATCACAGGGGTACGCTGAGCAGAGCGGGGCGCGGCAGGGGAGCATGCTGCAACGGCCACAAGCGCATGGCGCCAGCCTCACGGGCGGCAGTGCGCTCGCTCACTTTTGTGCCTAGCTTTTCTTTGTCACGCATACAGCTACCTGCTCTGGCATCCCCCAGGGGTGTTGAGGACACGTGGGTGAGGCGGTAGTGCCACTCTGCCATCACGTGTCTGTAGGCCACCCACCGGCCCACTAATCATGGTTTTGGAGACCGCTCGCCTGCGTCCATCCCCTCAGGTTGGCCTCCTCTCTCTGGGCTGTCGGTTAACTCAAGCACACGCCACCAGAGCAGCTGGTGGGGTTTTGCCATCCCCTCTTTACCTTATTAACACAGGTTTCTTTCTCTCCCCACCTGCCACAAGCAGCAGCAGAAACGACCGAATCCAGAGCTCCGCCGGAACATGACCATCAAAACCGAACTCCCGCTGGGCGCACGTTAGTATGGGAGAGGGGGCCTCGGGCCTGGTCCTTGTGCTGGGGGCATAGCTTTAGGGAACCAGACTTCAGGATTCTGTTCCCACCTCAAAGGGATCTGAGCCCAGAGAAGGAGAGCAAAGCTCCTGGGGCTCAGAAGGGGTGTACTCCAGTCCCCCTGCCCCTGATCTCTCGTGTTTCCTCCTAGGGCGGAAGATGAAGCCACTGTTACCACGGGTCAGCTCATACCTGGTGCCTATTCAATTCCCGGTGAACCAGTCACTGGTGTTGCAGCCCTCGGTGAAGGTGCCATTACCCCTGGCGGCTTCCCTCATGAGCTCAGAGCTTGCCCGCCATAGCAAGCGAGTCCGCATTGCCCCCAAGGTGGGTGTCCTGTTTTCCTCTGAAGAGAGATTCTGGCCAATTAAGAATGTTGAACCTTCAGCTTGGCAAAGCACTCTGAGAAGTGTTCCTTGAGAGCTTATAAAGTAGACAAGGCATAAAAACATAGGGAAGTGTAATAGCATTAGAAGAGCTAAAAAGGTATTTAGATTACAATGTCAGTGGTGTCAGAAGGCCCATAAATACCTGATGAGTTTGTAAGAATTCAGACAAGGGTGATTGTGATAGATAGGCTAGAATGATTAAGGAAGATACACAAGGGAGGCAGGCCTTAGAAAGAGGTGGATTTGGTCAGGTGCGGTCACTCACGCCTGTAATCCCAGCACTTTGGGAGGCCAAGGCGGGTGGATCATGAGGTCGGGAGTTCGAGACCAGTGTGGCCAACGTGGCGAAACCCCATCTCTACTAAAAAATGCAAAAATTAGCTGGGCGTGGTGGCACATGCCTGTAATCCCAGCTACTCGGAAGGCTGAGGCTGGAGAATCACTTGAGCCCAGGAGGGGGAGGTTGCAGTGAGCCGAGATCACACCACTGCACTCCAGCCTGGGTGACAGAGCGAAACTCCGTCTCAAAAAAAAAAAGAAAGAAAGAAAGAAGTGGATTTGAGGTTAGACGCTGTGGGTCTCACTTGTAATCCCGACACTTTGGGAGGCCGAGGCAGGGGTATTGCTTACGACCAAGAGTTCAAGACCAGCCAGGGCAACATAGCAAGACCCCAGTCTCTGCTAAAAATACCAAAAAAAAAAAAATTTAGCCAGGGTGGTAGTACATGCCTGTGGTACCAGCTACTCAGGAGGCTGAGGCAGAAGGATCACTTGAGCCCAGGAGGTTGAGGCTGCAGTGAGCCCTGTTTGTACCACTGCACTCCAGCCTGAGCAACAGTGAGGCCCTGTCTCAAAAAAGAAAAAAGAAAAAGTAGATTTGGGTAAGCAAACAGGTGTGGAGAGAGCATGCTAATGGGCAGTGCCATGGAGGCAGGAAATGCAGTTTGTACCTGGCAGTAGTAGGGTGACTGGGTCAGACTAGCTCAGGGTTTCTCACGTAAGTCCTATTAACATTCACAGCTGGAGAATTCTTTGTTGGACATGGAAGGGACTGTCCTGTGCATTGAACGGTGTTTAGCAGCATCCCTTGTTTTCCCCACTAGATGCCAGTAGCACCCACCACAGGTGCGACAATTAAAATGCTTCCAGACATTGCCAAATGTCCCCTGGCAGGGAGGGAATCACCCCTGCTTGAGTATCACTGGTCTCGCTTGAGGGGAAGGTGAGAAGGGTAAATTCAGAGCAAACTGGGATCAGCCATCAGATCTGCACTTAACGCTGTTAAAGGGTTCTGTAAGTAAGGGCTGACATGTAACCAAAGTGAAAGGCTTCCCCCATCCCCTTCAGAGAGATGAAAATAGCATAGACTCTGGAGTTTAGAGCAACTTGGGTTTGCTTTTTTTTTTAATATACACAATATTTTAAGCCATGCACAGTAGCTCACACCTATAATCCTAGCATTTTGGGAGGCCAAGGAGGAGGATCACTTGAGGCCAGGAGTTCAAGACCAGCCTGGGCAGCAAAGTAAGACCCTGTCTCTAACAAAAAAAAAAAAAAATTTTTTTTATTGGCCAGGCATTTTCATGGATACCTGTTGTCCCAGCCACTTGGGAGGCTGAGGCAGAAGGATTACTTGAACTCCAGAGCTGGAGGCTGCAATGAGCTATAATCGTGCCATTGCGTTCTAGCTTAGGCAACAAAATGAGACCGTCTCTAAAAAAAAAGTCTTTAATTATAAATAAAATATATTACACACAAAATTATATTAAAAAATACATAATTTAGCATAAATGCATTAATGTGGTCGTAGCATGTACACTGTTTTGGTTTTAATGCAGTGGTTTTTTCCTCCCCTTTCCTTTTTGGCTCCCCTCTCCACCCTACCATCACCCACATCACCCCGACTCCCAGGATAACTGGTTGATAATTTATGATGCTTTCTTGCATATTTTATCGATGCTCCTACTTATACATGTATAGCGGTAGCCATTTTATATGTACACATACAACACATAGAACATTGATAATGTAATCGTGTTGTACATACTTCTCTACATGTCTTTTTTTTTTTTTTCTGAGACGGAGTCTCACTCTGTCGCCCAGGCTGGAGTACAGTGGCATGATCTTGGCTCACCACAACCTCCCCCTCCCAGGTTCAAGCGATTCTCCTGCCTCAGCCTCCTGAGTAGCTGAGATTACAGGTGCCCGCCACCACGCCCAGCTAATTTTTGTATTTTTAGTAGAGATGGGGTTTCACCATGTTGGTCAGGCTGGTCTCGAACTCCTGACCTCATGATCTGCCAGCCTTGGCCTCCCAAAGTGTTGGGATTACAGGTGTGAGCCACCGCGCCCGGCCTCTACATGTCTGAACTCAAAAATACCTCATGGAAGTTCTTCCAAGTCGCTTGGCATAGTTCTAATTCATTATTTTTTAGTGTCCATGTAATATTCCATGATGTGGCTACACCACAAATTTTTCAGCCATTCCACTTCTATGGACATATGCTGTTTCTCAATTTTTGCCCAATGAATGACATTGCAATACATATGTTTGCAAGGATCTCTGTTACTAGTGCTTTCATTTCTCTAGGATAGAGTCCCAGATGTGAGATTGCTGGGTGAGAAGGTATTTTAAATTCTACTAAATATTGCTAGATTGCTTTCCAAAAAAGCTATGATAAGTCATGTTTAAACCAACAATATATGATAAGATCTGTATCTTTGCCAGCAATTGGTATTAGTAGTCTACTATTTGCCAATCTAATGTGTATAGCTTATATCTTCTTGTTTAATTTTTTTTAATGTTTTATTTATTTATTTTTAAATCTTTTATTTCCATAGGTTTTTGGGGAACAGGTGGTGTTTGGTTACATGAGTAAGTTCTTTAGTGGCGATCTGTGAGGTTTTGGTACACCCATCACCCTCTTGTTTAATTTTGTCTTTCTTTGTTTATCAGTAAGTCTGAGCACCCTGTCATTACATTTGGTGACTTGGCATTGCCCATTTTTCTAAAGGTTCTGTTATCAATTTGTGAGAGCTCTTTGTTTTTCTTTTTTCCCTTTTTTTTTGAAATGGAGTCTTGCTCTATCGCCCAGGCTGAAGTGCAGTGGTGTGATCTTGGCAACCTCCGCCTCCCAGGTTCAAGTAATTCTCGTGCCTCAGCCTCCTGAGTAGCTGGGATTACAGGTGCCCGCCACCATGCTCGGCTAATTTTGTATTTTTAGTAGAGACAGGGTTTCACCATATTGGTCAGGCTGGTCTCAAACTCCTGACCTCAGATGATCTACCTACCTCAGCCTCCCAAAGTGCTGGATTACAGGTGTGAGCCACCGTGCCCAGCCCCCTGTGAGAGCTCTTTGTTGTTAAAATAATCTTCTGTCTTTTATGCTGAAGATATTTTTCTACTTCTATTATCTCCTTTCTTTTCTTTTTTTTCTTTTCTTTTCTTCGGAGACAGGGTCTTGCTACGTTGCCTAGTCTGGAGTCCAGTGGTGTAATGAAGGCTCACTGCATCCTCGACCTCCCAGGCTCAAGTGATCCTCCCACCTCAGCCTCCCACCTGTAGCTGGAACTACAGGTGCATGCCACCACGCCCAGCTAATTAAAATATTTTTTTGTAGAGATGGGATCTCACTATGTTGCTCAGGCTGGTCTCAAACTGGCCTCAGTGTCCCAAAGTGCTGGGATTACAGGCATTGTTTGTTTGTTGTGTCTTAATTTTGTTTACGGTATCTCTTGCCACAGTAACATTTTGCATTTGTATGTAGTCAAATGTCTGTCTTCTCTTTTACGGCTTCTGGGTTTCCAGTCTTGGTTAAGAAGGTCACCCGCACCCTCAGATTGTATATGTAGTCTCCTAGATTCTCTTTCAGGATTTGTATGATTTTAAGGTTTTCATTTTTTTTAAAGCCAGTCAAATTTAGCAGTTGGGGGTTGTGTACCAACTTTAGTGACAATAATGTCACTACCCACTACCGTCAGAGCAGCCTAAGGTTCTAATCTGCATGCGTGAAATCTTTGTAAGCAGTGTAAGACAGGCATGCAATTTTATTTCCTCTCGGATGAATGCTGTTATCATTATGCCACTACATACTACATGCTCTCATCTTTTACCCCCAGAATTGAACTGCCAGCTTCAACATATATTGTATTCTCATATTTAATAGATTGTAAGACTTTAAAACGACACAAAGAGGATCAGTACCAATATGTGATTCTTTTGTGCGTCCTGTCCGGTGACCGTTGGCTGAAGCCAGAGTTCCCTTTCACCTTGTCTCTGTTTCCCTTTCAGGTGCTGCTAGCTGAGGAGGGGACAGCTCCTCTTCCTTCTGCCGGGCCAGGGAAAGAGGAGAAACTGCTGTGTGGAGAAGGGCTGTGTCCTTTGCTTCCAGTTCAGTCTATCAAGGAGGAACAAATCCAGCCTGGGGAGGAAACGCCGCACTTAGCGAGACCCATCAAAGTGGAGAGCCCCCCCTTGGAAGAGTGGCCCTCCCCGGCCCCGTCCTTCAAAGAGGAATCATCTCACTCCTGGGAGGATTCACCCCAATCTCCCACCCCAAGACCCAAGAAGTCCTACGGTGGGCTTAGGTCGCCAACCCGGTGTGTCTCGGAAATGCTTGTGATCCAACACAGGGAGAGGAGGGAGAGGAGCCGGTCTCGGAGGAAACAGCATCTACTGCCTCCCTGCGTGGCTGAGCCGGAGCTGCTCTTCTCAGAGGGGCCCAGTACTTCCCGCTGGGCCGCAGAACTCCCGTTCCCGGCAGACTCCTCTGAGCCTGCCCCCCAGCTCAGCTACCCCCAGGAAGAGGGAGGACCTTTTAAGACACCCATTAAGGAAACGCTGCCCATCTCCTCCACCCCGAGCAAATCTGTCCTCCCCAGAACGCCTGAATCCTGGAGGCTCACGCCCCCAGCCAAAGTAGGGGGGCTGGATTTCAGCCCAGTACAAACCCCCCAGGGCGCCTCTGGCCCCTTGCCTGACCCCCTGGAGCTGATGGATCTCAGCACCACTCCACTGAAAAGCGTTCCCCCCTTTGAATCACCGCAAAGGCTCCTCAGTTCAGAACCCTTAGACCTCACCTCCGTCCCCTTTGGCAACTCTTCTCCCTCAGATATAGAAGTCCCCAAGCCAGGCTCCCCGGAGCCACAGGTTTCTGGCCTCGCAGCCAATCGTTCTCTGACAGAAGGCCTGGTTCTGGACACAATGAATGATAGCCTCAGCAAGATCCTGCTGGACATCAGCTTTCCTGGCCTGGAGGAGGACCCACTGGGCCCTGACAACATCAACTGGTCCCAGTTTATTCCTGAGCTACAGTAGAGCCCTGCCCTTGCTCTTGTGCCCAAGCTGTCCACCATCCTGGGCACTCCTGTGGCTGAGCAGTCCGAGGCTCAGTGCACCCCAAGCCTCTGAGTGAGGACAGCAGGCAGGGGCTGTTCTGTTCCTCTTAGCTCCCTGCTGCCTGATTATGCAAAGGTAGCAGTCACACCCTAGCCACTGCTGGGACCCTGTGTTCCCCAAGAGTATCTGATTCCTCTGCTGTCCCTCCCAGGAGCTGAAGGGTGGGAACAACAAAGGCAATGGTGAAAAGATATTAGGAACTCCCCAGCCTGTTTCCATTCTGTGCCCAGCAGTCTCTCTCCTTCCCTGATCTTTGCAGAGTGGCCCTTGTAAATAGTGTCAATCCTCCAAATTATCCTCTAATTATAAATGTAAGCTTATTTCCTTAGATCATTATCCAGAGACTGCCAGAAGGTGGGTAGGATGACTGGGGTTTCAATTGACTTCTGTTCCTTGCTTTTAGTTTCGAGAGAAGGGAAGACCTGCAGTGCACGGTTTCTTCCAGGCCGAGGTACCTGGATCTTGGTTCTTTACTGCAGGGACCCAGACAAGTGGATCTGCTTGCCAGAGTCCTTTTTGCCCCTCCCTGCCACCTCCCCGTGTTTCCACGTGAACTTTCCTGCAAGAAGAAATCCTGGTTTAAAAAGTCTTTTGTATTGGGTCAAGAGTTGAATTTGGGGTGGGAGGATGCAGCTGAAGCAGAGTGTGGGTGCCCAGATGTGCGCTATTAGATGTTTCTCTGATAATGTCCCCAGTCATACAAGGGAGACTAGCATTGACGAGCACTCAGGTGGAGGCTTGAGAAAGCCGAAAGAGCCCCTGACCTGCCTGGCTTCCTTAGCTTGCCCCTCAGCTTTGCAAAGAGCCACCCTAGGCCCCAGCCTAGGGTGTGAGCCGGCTTGAGAACACTACTGTAACTATCTACTCAATAAAAGTGAGGGTGGACATGCTGGGCTCTGTGGTTTATTGGTGTCTGATTCCTAAGGCACCAGGAGAGGTTGGAAAAGAAAGAGGGTGTTGATGGAGACAATGGTGATAGGGAAGAGGCAAGGCCTGAAGTTGACCCAAAGAAGCAGTTGGAGCACCTTGCACAGGCACATACTCTACAACACCAATTGCCGCTTTTCCCAGTGCCAGTCCTGCACAGCTCACCTCTTTTCCCTGTCGTCTCCAACCTTGTTCCTTGGGACCTTTGGACCTGCTGGTTTACTTAGGCCTTTTGAGGGTTCCTTAAGGAGAAAAGCTCATGAGGGGTAGGGCTCCCTGAACATCAGGGCAGGATGGCCCCAGTTACAGGTGCTCCATTCCCACTGCCATCCCCACCCTGAGGCCTGGGAGCCAGCCTGCCCTGCTTTTCTCCTGCCCGGCAGCAGCTCCTGTTACCATCTTTTGCAGTCAGAATTAAAGAGAGTGCTATCCCCTGCCTGTCTAACCTGAAAAGCAGCCAGGGGCCCAAGGGACACAAGAGCCTCCAGGGACAGGTGAGGGCCTCCTCTCTGCATCACCACTCAGTCAGCATCACCATAGCAACCCCAGGAGTAAACAATGGTGCCAGAAAGGGTTTCCCCACAAAGCCGCTCCTCCTGGCTCTGAGGCCCAGAAGAATGGCCAGTAGCCGGCAAAGATCACTCAGAGGGCCCAGTCACCCACCTCATATGGAAGAACCTTTCCTGCAGGTAGGGAGTGGCCCATCTCTGCTGCAGATGTGTATAAGAGACAGGCGTGGCTGAGCCGGAGCTGCTCTTCTCAGAGGGGCCCAGTACTTCCCGCTGGGCCGCAGAACTCCCGTTCCCGGCAGACTCCTCTGAGCCTGCCCCCCAGCTCAGCTACCCCCAGGAAGAGGGAGGACCTTTTAAGACACCCATTAAGGAAACGCTGCCCATCTCCTCCACCCCGAGCAAATCTGTCCTCCCCAGAACGCCTGAATCCTGGAGGCTCACGCCCCCAGCCAAAGTAGGGGGGCTGGATTTCAGCCCAGTACAAACCCCCCAGGGCGCCTCTGGCCCCTTGCCTGACCCCCTGGAGCTGATGGATCTCAGCACCACTCCACTGAAAAGCGTTCCCCCCTTTGAATCACCGCAAAGGCTCCTCAGTTCAGAACCCTTAGACCTCACCTCCGTCCCCTTTGGCAACTCTTCTCCCTCAGATATAGAAGTCCCCAAGCCAGGCTCCCCGGAGCCACAGGTTTCTGGCCTCGCAGCCAATCGTTCTCTGACAGAAGGCCTGGTTCTGGACACAATGAATGATAGCCTCAGCAAGATCCTGCTGGACATCAGCTTTCCTGGCCTGGAGGAGGACCCACTGGGCCCTGACAACATCAACTGGTCCCAGTTTATTCCTGAGCTACAGTAGAGCCCTGCCCTTGCTCTTGTGCCCAAGCTGTCCACCATCCTGGGCACTCCTGTGGCTGAGCAGTCCGAGGCTCAGTGCACCCCAAGCCTCTGAGTGAGGACAGCAGGCAGGGGCTGTTCTGTTCCTCTTAGCTCCCTGCTGCCTGATTATGCAAAGGTAGCAGTCACACCCTAGCCACTGCTGGGACCCTGTGTTCCCCAAGAGTATCTGATTCCTCTGCTGTCCCTCCCAGGAGCTGAAGGGTGGGAACAACAAAGGCAATGGTGAAAAGATATTAGGAACTCCCCAGCCTGTTTCCATTCTGTGCCCAGCAGTCTCTCTCCTTCCCTGATCTTTGCAGAGTGGCCCTTGTAAATAGTGTCAATCCTCCAAATTATCCTCTAATTATAAATGTAAGCTTATTTCCTTAGATCATTATCCAGAGACTGCCAGAAGGTGGGTAGGATGACTGGGGTTTCAATTGACTTCTGTTCCTTGCTTTTAGTTTCGAGAGAAGGGAAGACCTGCAGTGCACGGTTTCTTCCAGGCCGAGGTACCTGGATCTTGGTTCTTTACTGCAGGGACCCAGACAAGTGGATCTGCTTGCCAGAGTCCTTTTTGCCCCTCCCTGCCACCTCCCCGTGTTTCCACGTGAACTTTCCTGCAAGAAGAAATCCTGGTTTAAAAAGTCTTTTGTATTGGGTCAAGAGTTGAATTTGGGGTGGGAGGATGCAGCTGAAGCAGAGTGTGGGTGCCCAGATGTGCGCTATTAGATGTTTCTCTGATAATGTCCCCAGTCATACAAGGGAGACTAGCATTGACGAGCACTCAGGTGGAGGCTTGAGAAAGCCGAAAGAGCCCCTGACCTGCCTGGCTTCCTTAGCTTGCCCCTCAGCTTTGCAAAGAGCCACCCTAGGCCCCAGCCTAGGGTGTGAGCCGGCTTGAGAACACTACTGTAACTATCTACTCAATAAAAGTGAGGGTGGACATGCTGGGCTCTGTGGTTTATTGGTGTCTGATTCCTAAGGCACCAGGAGAGGTTGGAAAAGAAAGAGGGTGTTGATGGAGACAATGGTGATAGGGAAGAGGCAAGGCCTGAAGTTGACCCAAAGAAGCAGTTGGAGCACCTTGCACAGGCACATACTCTACAACACCAATTGCCGCTTTTCCCAGTGCCAGTCCTGCACAGCTCACCTCTTTTCCCTGTCGTCTCCAACCTTGTTCCTTGGGACCTTTGGACCTGCTGGTTTACTTAGGCCTTTTGAGGGTTCCTTAAGGAGAAAAGCTCATGAGGGGTAGGGCTCCCTGAACATCAGGGCAGGATGGCCCCAGTTACAGGTGCTCCATTCCCACTGCCATCCCCACCCTGAGGCCTGGGAGCCAGCCTGCCCTGCTTTTCTCCTGCCCGGCAGCAGCTCCTGTTACCATCTTTTGCAGTCAGAATTAAAGAGAGTGCTATCCCCTGCCTGTCTAACCTGAAAAGCAGCCAGGGGCCCAAGGGACACAAGAGCCTCCAGGGACAGGTGAGGGCCTCCTCTCTGCATCACCACTCAGTCAGCATCACCATAGCAACCCCAGGAGTAAACAATGGTGCCAGAAAGGGTTTCCCCACAAAGCCGCTCCTCCTGGCTCTGAGGCCCAGAAGAATGGCCAGTAGCCGGCAAAGATCACTCAGAGGGCCCAGTCACCCACCTCATATGGAAGAACCTTTCCTGCAGGTAGGGAGTGGCCCATCTCTGCTGCCTACATTTTTGTACCCCACTGGGCTACAGGCTATCCCCTATAGTGGGCCAGGCTTTCTTCTGGGCAGCTGACCGCCTGGCCCATACATTTTCTGCTGTCTTCCCCTTTTCATCCTATGACACTGGGAACCCAGAGCTCAGAACACAGAGGAGATGCCTTACTAGTGCCACATCTCCCAGTCCCACCCACTGGGGGGATCTTGTAGAAATGACTTAGGGGCCCAAGCTCAAGAAACAGGTGGGTTTTTGCAATCAGAACTAAGTCCCTGGGGCCAGGCACAGTGGCTCATGCCTGTAATCCCAGCACTTTGGAAGGTCGAGGGGAACGGATTGCCTGAGGTTAGGAGTTTGAGACCAGCTTGGCCAACATGATGAAATCCTGTCTCTACTAAAAATACAAAATTAGCCAGGCGTGGTGGCGCACGCCTGTAATCCCAGCTACTCAGGAGGCTGAGGCAGGAGAATCACTTGAACCCGGGAGGCAGAGGTTGCAGTGAGCCGGGACTGCACCCTTGCACTCCAGCCTGGGCAACAAGAGTGAAACTCTGTCTAAAAAAAATAAAAGTCCCTGGGGATGGATAGGAGGGAGAAGCATTTTAAAAGAGACACATTTTTGTTGCGGTCAGGCACTGTGCTAAGTAAGGCCATTTCATTTCACCCAGCATGGTATGCCAAGCAAGAGCACAGACAGAGGGCTTAAGTCCCAGCTGTCACTCAGGCACCAGCACCCTGCGTGAGTTACCAACCCTTACTGTATCTTGCATTCCGCATCTTTGAGATGGGGACGATAGCAATACTTGCTCATAGAGTTGCAGGGGTTAAATAAGATGCATGTAAGTATTTAGCACAGCGTCAATATGTATTTGCTGCTGTTTATTTCATGGGGGGCAGGGTGCAGAAAGGGGAAGAAGGAGCTGGCCATTCTAGACACTTTCTGTACTAGCATTTTAATGAGGAGTGGGAGGAAAGCGTCAATGACAGAGAAATGAGTGTTGAGAGGAGTCTGGGATGGGAAGACACGTGGCCCTATTTTCTGGAGAAGGACTTTCCTGGTATTTCGCCAAGACCAGGAGCAAGTGAAGGTGGGCTGCCCCCCTTGGCATGGTAGGGGGCATTTCCCTTCGTGATTTCCTGAGACCTGATGTACCCTCTAAGGAGCACGTTCCTGGGTGGGAATGTGGGGACACCAGAAGGGAGGAGGGAGGTGAAGGTAAAGAGCGAAAGCTGAGCACAGGGGGTGGGAAGTCAAAGCCAAAATATGGTTAATGGCAAGAAACCAAAAGATGAGTGACTGTGACAATGATACAGAGCAGCCATAACTGCTGCCAGGCGGGAGAGGGATAGAGATGTGGCCCTGCCAGGACTTCTGTGTCCTGATGAGAATCCTGGGCTGGCGGAGGCTGGGCCTGGGAAGGAGAGCAGAGTGCCTCGTCCACCTTTCTGCACCCCCGTCTGCACAACCTTCCCCAGGCTCCCTTTTGTCTCTCCCTAGATGGTCCAGGCCAGCGAGTCCCTCCCGCCCTCCCAAACGTGGGCTCAGCGTGAGTTCTTCCTCCCCAGCGAGTCCTGGGAGTTCCCTGGCTTCACCCGGCAAGCCTACCACCAGCTGGCCCTGAAGCTGCCGCCCTGCACAGATATGAAGTCCAAGGTGCGTCAGCGGCTCATCCATCCTTGGAAAGGTGGCGTGCAGCACACCTGGGGCTTCCACACGTGGCTCGATGTGTGCCGCCTGCCTGCCACCTTCCCCACTCGGCCTGACAGGCCCTACGATAGCAATGTCTGGCGCTGGCTGACAGACTCCAATGCCCACAGACGCCCCCCGACGGAGCACCCCATCCCCCCTCCCTCCTGGATGGGGCAAAACAGCTTCCTGACTTTCATCCACTGTTATCCCACGTTTGTGGACATGAAAAGGAAGAAGCAGGTGATTTTCAGGACAGTGAAGGAGTTGAAGGAGGTGGAGAAGCTCAAGTTGAGGAGTGAGGCAAGAGCACCTCCACTTGATGCCCAGGGCAACATTCAGCCGCCAGCGAGCTTCAAGAAGTAAGACGGCGCCTACTCAGGGAGCCCACCCAGCCTGCCCTGCCCTGCCCAGGTGACCCCTCCCTCTCTAGGGTTCCTGTTTCTAACCGGGACTCTGCCCTTCCCACCTCTGGTCATCTGAAAACCAAACTCTTTTCTGAGTGTAGCTGAAAGGACAAGGTGGAGACAAGGTAAGAACAGCGAGTGGAGGCACAGAATTTCACTAAAATCTGGGGGGACAGCTATGCAGGAGACACCTGCTAGGCACTGGGGATACGGAGAAGTGCAATTCAGTGCCTGCCCTCAAGGAGCTTTGCAAAGATAGCTATCAAAACAAGGCTACACATGCGAAGGGCTCAGAGTGTGAGACAGAGGGTGTTAAAGGAAGTCAGTTATTAATGTAAAGAACTGGAGTGAAAGTTGTAGCCTGAAGGCCTGGAGTGCAGTTCCAACCCCATGACCATGGCGAGGTGCCCAGCTTCTCCAGTCTCAGCTCCCTCACCAATGAAGTGGGGATCCTCAGGTACCGACCTCACTGTGGGAGTATAAATTGAGCTAGTGAATAGGTGGAAGAACTGAACAAAAGTTAGATGTTATGGCAGGGCACGGGTGGCTCACGCCTGTAATCCCAGCACTTTGGGAGGCCGAGGCAGCCGGATCACCTGAGGTCAGGAGTTCCAGACCAGCCTGACCAACACGGAGAAACCCCGTCTCTACTGAAAATACAAAATTAGCCGGGTGTGGTGACGGGTACCTACAATCCCAGCTGCTCGGGAAGCTGAGGCAGGAGAATCACTTGAACCTGGGAGGCGGAGGTTCCGGTGAGCCGAGATGGCACCATTGCACTCCAGCCTGGGCAACAAGAGTGAAACTCTATCTCAAAATAAAAAAATAAAATAACAGTTAGATGTTATTACAGAAATTCAGGAGAGAAGGGTTGCCGCGAGCTGGAGTGTCCCTGCCACAGGAAGCCTTCATGGGGAAGTCAGGGTTCACGCTGGAAGGGTGGAAAGCCAGCAGACGGCCAAAAGCAGTGGCTGAGGCCCTCCAGGCAAGGCTGAGAAGTCGGAGCAGAGTCAGGAACATGAGAGGAGCCGCTGTGAACCCCGCAGCTCCTGCTCCCGGCCACCCTGGGAACTCATGGATGCTTCCTAACTGTGTCCAGCCCAGGCACTAAGCATGCAAGAGTAACAAGATAGGGGGAAGGCAGTGAAAATGGAATGTCTCAAATTCCAATCCCAAGGGCATGACCAAAGCACTGGGGAGTTGGAGCAGGAGGTTGTGAAGATTTTTAATCTGAAAAAAAAAAAAAAAAAAAAAAAACAGACGAGGCACGGTGGCTCACGCCTGTAATCCCAGCACTCTCGGAGGCTAAGGCAGGCAGATCGCCTGGGGTCAGGAGTTCGAGACCAGCCTGGCCAACATGGTGAAACCTCATCTCTACTAAAAATACAAAAATTAGCTGGACGTGGTGGCGGGTGCCTGTAATCCCAGCTACTCTGGAGGGTGAGGCAGGGGAATCGCTTGAACCCGGGAGGTGGGGGTTGCAGTGAGCTGACGCACCACTGCACTGCAGCCTGGGAGACAAGAGCGAGACTTTGTTTCAAAAAAAACAAAAAACAACGCCAAAGGTTGGTGACTTTGAGAAACCAGTCCCCTTTGTGGGGGCCCAGGCTTCTCCCTGCCTCCTGCTACCCTTCCCTGAAGACTGCTGATTGCTGATAGGTGCTGACCCTGGCGAAGGGGAGAAAGAGCACTCCAGAGAGACTCGCAGTGGTGTGACAGTGCCAGGTGGCGTTCCAAACGCTTCTCTGTATTATCTAATCCCCCAGGACCTTCTGGGTAGAAACTATCATTAACCCCATTTTTTTTTTTTTTTTTTGAGGCAGAGTCTTCCTCTTTCGCCCAGGCCGGAGTGCAGTGGTGTGATCTCAGCTCACCGCAACCTCCACCTCCTGGGTTCAAACCATTCTCCTTGCCTCAGCCTCCCGAGTAGCTGGGATTATAGGCTCCCGTCACCACGCCTGGCTAAGTTTTGTATTTTTTAGTAGAGACGGGGTTTCTCCATGTTGGCCAGGCTAGTCTTGAACTCCCGACCTCAGGCCCAACTCTGCCTCCCAAAGTTCTGGGATTATAGGTGCAAGCCACCATGCCCGACCTCATTAACCCCATTTTACAGATGGGCTATCTGAGATGGACAGGTCAAGTACCTTGCATAGCCAAGTGTGGTGGTTCACGCCTGTAATCCCAACACTTTGGGAGGCCGAAGTTGTAGGATCACCTGAGGCCAGTTCAAGACCAACCTGGGGCACGATATGAGACTCTGTCTCCACAAAAATATCAAAAAATTAGCCAGGTGTGGTGGCACACACCTATAATCCCAGCTACATGGGAGGCTGAAGTGGGAGGACTGTCTGAGCCCAGGAGGTCGAGGCTACAGTGAGCCATCACTGTGCCACCGCACTCCAGGCTGGGCAACATGGTGAGACCCTAGCTCAAAAAAAAAAAGTTCCCACAGCAGGTGGTTAGAGGGTCAAATGGCATAGGGCCTAGCGTAGAGAAGGGGTTCAGTAGATTGTATCATTATTAGTATGGTATCTCCATGAGAGTAGGATCCTTGTCTCACATGTTTACTGTTGTAGGCCCAGGCCCTGGAGCCAGGAATGAAGGAATGAGTCTCCTCAAGGAATGAGGTCCTGCCTCAGAGCAGGCAGGACACATAACAGGAAGTCATGTGCCACATAATAACCTTTTGGTCAATGACAGACCACATATACCACAGTGGTCTCGTAAGATTATAATGGAGCTAAAAAAACCTCCTGCCTGATTATGTTGCAGTTTTCTTAACATTTTAGCACAATTCCCTCATTTTAAAAATACATGTAGTGGACTGGGAATGGTGGCTCACGCCCATAATCTCAGCACTTTGGAAGGTCGAGGCGGGCGGATCACTTGAGGTCAGGAGTTTGAGACCAGCCTGGCCAACATGGTGAAACCCTGTCTCTACTACAAATACAAAAATTAGCCAGGCGTGGTGCCACATGCCTGTAATCCCAGTTACTCGGGAGGCTGAGGCAGGAGAATCACTTGAACCCGGGGGGTGGAGGTTGTAGTGAGCTGAGATTGTGCCACTGCATTCCAGCCTGGGTGACAGATCAAGACTCCATCT
>NW_012108585.1:3223256-3226193 GCF_000951045.1 Mandrillus leucophaeus | reverse complement strand
GCCTCCCGGGTTCAAGCGATTCTCCTGCCTCAGCCTCCCAAGTAGCTAGGATTACAGGTGCCTGCTACCACGCCCAGCTAATTTTTGTATTTTTAATAGAGATGGGGTTTGACTATGTTGGTCAGGTTGGTCTTGAACTCCTGACCTTGTAATCCACCTGCCTTGGCCTCCCAAAGTGCTGGGATTACAGGCGTGAGTGACCAGGTCTGGCCTAGAAGCTCTTTTTTTAAATGCTGAGGTTTGAGCCTCCCTCTGGAAATTCTAACTAACTGACCTTGAGGGCAGCCTGGGTAGGTTGTGTTGAAAAGCTCCCAGGGTGATTCTAATGTGCAGCCAGACTGAGAGCCTCTGCATAAACCAACAACAGCAAACAGGGGACTGTCTGCTGAACCAGGTGCAAAGTGTGTTGAGTCATAGAAAATCAGCCACTATTCAGCTGTGTTAAAAGACACAAAAGTCTATTTCCTACTGTTCGACCCAATACCGCAGGCTTGCTGAGAAGAGGCAGTTATCCAGTGGAGCTGAGTTCTGTGGTCTTCCCACTGGCACTGCATTAGTGGAAAAGGTGAGACTTGAAGGACATTTGGGATCTGGATCATAATATTATATATAGTATGTCAAAAGGATGGAAGGCTTACTAGCCGAACATTATCTCACCAGACTAACGCCAAAACACACACAAGGTGCAGGCCATTTGGCATAGGTCAATACCCGATTAGGCGCAGAGACAGAAGGGATTCCCTGCCGCCTGATGGCTACCTAGCTTGTGGACAGCAGCATCACCCTTCCCCTTCCCCATCTCTCCACTGTGCCTGGATCTCTTCTTTGATCTCTCTGTTCTCTCCACACCCTTCTCCCAACAGGTACCGGCACATATCCGCTGGTGGGAGGTTCGAACCCCAGGGCCTCCAGCTCATGCCCAACCCATTTCCCAACAATTTCGCCAGGAGCTGGCCCTGCCCGAACCCTTTGCCTCACTACCAGGAGAAGGTGCTAAAGCTGGTCTTGCTGCCCAGTGCGCCCCTGAGCCAGGACCTCATAAGGGATTTCCAAACCCTGCTAAAGGACAGAACTGCCTCACCCCTCCACCACCTCTCCAAGGCACAAGCAAGCAAACCTCCAGCAAGGAAGAGGAAGAGAAGACCTGGGCACTCCTAGAAGGGCTTCCGGGTGGGTGGGGACGATCGCGGCACCCAGAGTCCCAGGCTCCAGTGTTCTCACTCAACGTTCCTTCAGCAAGAGGCCCTGGGGTAGCAAAAGGACTCTGGCATCTGCAGAACAGCCTCCACCATCCTCCCAGCCTCAAGCCACCTCTGTACCCCAGGCTACTGGAGACTCAACTGAAGTTCTAAATTGTTATAGTTCTTCCTTGGAGGACTCTCATCGCAGGTGGGAGGACTGAGGCCAGGAGGCTGGGCAGAGCAGGGAGAACAGGGAGGGACTCCAGTTCCTAAGGAGAGCAGAAGTGGGAAGGAAGGAGTGTGTGTGTGTGTGTGCGCGCGTCCGCGCGTGTGTGTTGGGGTGGGGGAAGAGGCGCTGTAAGAAACGTGGATAAGAAGCTATCTCCACTCTCATAACCCATTAGGAATGAGGCTGGGATTGGTCAGGGTACAGAAAGCCTCTCAGGCAAAAATAACCACAATGCCACCGCCTCCCTGGACCATTTGATGTCTGGACAAAGACCAGACACAGCTATGCTCGGTTGCAGGGCCCCATGCAGGGTTGGGAGGAGGAGAGGTCAGGTCAGGGCTGCTGCTGGAGAATGGGAGAGTCAGGCCCCAGGAAGGCTAACCAGGTCTCAGCAGAGGAACAAGAGTAGAACAAAGTAGAGGTTCAAGGTAAAAGAGCAGGTCTCTCCACACCCTGTTGGGGTTACCTGTGGGGGGAAGGGTGTGGAGGACTTATGCCAAAAGAGCAGTCGGCCCAGAGGCCTTGGGCCTCAGCTTTTTCTATTAGGGAGTCGAAGACCAGGGGTAAAGTAGAGGCAGGCAAAGCAACAGTCAGAACGGTGTTGGCCCTGGCTGGGGTGGAGATGGTTGGGGAGGGTGATGGGAAAGCGGCTGGAGGGGAAGAAGCTGAAATGGTGGGGGCTCTACCTCACCTCCTCCCACGCCCATCACATCCCCACATTGATGGTCAGCACCTACTGAGCTTCTCTTGGCCTCCTGCCCACGGCCTCCTTTGTCTCCATTTCTCTCAAACCCTGCAGGCACCTGGGAATCAAGACACCACAGGGTTCTAGTGCTGCTTTAACCACTAAGCAGCAATGTGACCTTTGGAAAAGTCGCTATTCCCTCTGGCTTTCAGGTTCTTCATCTGCACAATGGGGGCCATTAGTTTATAAATAAATGGAATAAATACAAGAATAAATACAATACAGGTGAAGGACCTGCAAAGTGTGTAGCCCACTGGCAGCCCTCCAGAAATGAAGCTGTCAATCATTGTTCATAGAATAAAAATAATAAGTAGATAGAATATTATGTAGCCAGAAAAAGAAATTGAGTATTGATAGATGCTACAGTGTGGATGAAATTTGAAAACGTCATGCTGAGTGAAAGAAGCCAGACACAAGCCACACACATATTGTATGATTTCACCTACAGGAGGTACCTAGAATAGGCAAATGTACAGAGACAGAAAGTTGAATAGAAGATATCAGGGGCTTGGAGGAAGGGCATGGGGAGTCACTATTTTTTGTGTTTTGTTTTTGACAGAGTCTTACTCTGTCACCCAGGCTGGAGTGCAATGGTGTGATTTCAGCTCACTGCGACCTCTACTTCTTGGGTTCAAGCGATTCTCCTGCCTCAGCCTCCTGAGTAGCTGGGACTACAGGTGCCTGCCACCACGCCCGGCTAATTTTTTGTATTTTTAGTAGAGACGGGGTTTCACCGTGTTAGCCAGGATGGTCTCCATCTCCTGACCTCGTGATCCGCCCAC
>NW_012108585.1:3216963-3222241 GCF_000951045.1 Mandrillus leucophaeus | reverse complement strand
AACCCGGGAGGTGGAGGTTGCAGTGAGCCCAGATCACACCATTGCACTCCAGCCTGGGCAACAGAGTGAGACTCTGTCTTAAAAAAACAAAAAAAAAGAAAACACGCCTAACGACCTCAGACTTCAGATGACCCAACTGAAGCCCACCGAGAAGCGAGTTGCTCCGGACCACGAAGCCAGGCAGCCTCCCGGTGAGAGTACGGGAGGACGGGAGGACGGGAGGACGGGAGGGGTCTGCCGAGCCGGGACTGCAAGGCCTGTGCTGTCATCTGCTTCTTGGGCTACTTGCCACCTTACAATGAGAGGCCCTGGGCATGGTTAGGGGGTCGGCAAGAAGATTTAGGGACCACAGGTGCCGCCACCACGCCACCACGCCCGGCTAATTTTTTGTATTTTTTAGTAGAGATGGGGTTTCACCGTGTCAGCCAGGATGGTCTCGAGCTCCTGACCTCGCCATCCGCCCGTCTCGGCCTCCCAAAGTGCTGGGGTTACAGGCTTGAGCCACCGCGCCCGGCCTCTTGGGATTCTTGAAAACGAGCTGCCTACTCTCTGGCCTGAAGCTAGGGGTGAGCGGACAGGAAGCTGCACTCACACAGGCTCCCGCCCCGGCAGACTCTGCCCACCCGGAAGCTCCCAGCCTCAAGGCAGGACTTCACCCCACCCCACCACCTTCCAGCCCGGCTCTCCGGAGCAGCCTCTGCTCTACAGCAGTGTCCAGGCCCCCTTGTTTATCCGCCAGAGACACACAAGCAAGGCTTCTGGCGCCCCCTAGCTCCAGCAGGCCATGGGGGTCTGCCGGGCAGCAATAGCAAGCATGCGACCTTCCGGGCCTGGGGACCCTCACGAGGCCATCCGCAGCCAGGCAGGTGCAGTGGTGCGCACCTGTAGTCCCAGCTACTTGGGAGACTGAGGCAGAAGGATCGCTTGAGCCCAGGATTTCCAAACCAGCCTGGGGAATATAGTGAGGAAAGAAAGGAAGAAAGAAAAAAAAAAGAAAGGAAAGAAAGGAAAGAAAGCAAGAAAGGAAGAAAGCAAGAAAGGAAGAAAAGAAAAGAAACGAAACCCCAGCCCAGCCTACATACACTTGGCTGGCAACCAAGAGCAACCTCCTTACTCCATTCCCACGAACGAATGAACCTAGAGGTCCTGAAAGCCTTTGGTGGGGTGGGGTGGGGGATCTCTGGATCTGGATCTGCCTGAAGATCCACTCTTTCACCACAGCTGGAGTGCAGCTCTGAGAGAGAGGCAGGGGTGAAGGCATGGACACCCCTTTCCCCTACCTCCTTCACTCCCCAGGACACCCTGTGCCCTGCCGAATGCCATCAGCTTCATGGACAATAGTTAATCCCAGCAAAGGAAGTCTTCCCAGCCATTTCCGGGCCAACAACTCCCTTCCCTCCACCTCCCCCTTTCCAAGCCTGATCTTGGTGTCATGACCTAAGTTGCTGACGCAAGTTCCTGAGCTGCTGGGAGCTTAAGGAATGGCTGGGGCCAGGGAGTCTGGAAGCTGTGGGGACTAGGAACCCCTGGGGGATCATACAGGGCCACCCACGTTGCCAGTCATGCTCTGCTAGGATTGTCTCATCTAATTACCATGCCTCAAAAAGCCCCATAGCTGCTCCTTGAGATGACAAATCTGAGCCAAGATCCCCTCTGCAGACAGTTCCCAACTTACCTTTCACCTTCCCTAGGACCCTCCGGCCTTCATTTCTACCCATCGCTGCCTCACTTGCTAGGAGCCCCTTGTCTTCATGCCTCTTTTCCAGCACTGAGCCCTGTCCTTAGCTGTGCTGCCACCGAGCCGCACACATTTGCTTTTTTCATTACACAGTGTAAATAGCGGCTGCTGCCTACTTGCCATTGCAGTTAGCGGTTCCTGTGGCTATTCACATGGCTGCTCCACTTATGTTAGTCCCAAGCCAATTCATTCTCTGCCAGTCCCAGGGCAGAGCCTCATGAATGCCTCCATGCTTGTAAAGAATGTTGCTGCATCTTGCCATTGTCCAAACTCCAAGGTAGGAATTTCGGTGTGTGGCTTCCCTTAGACTACCCTTATGTTTACTGGGTGTTTACTGAACACTGACACTAGGTATCATGACATGGTTCCCAAACAATAGTCAGTGACTTCATTAGTCTGAGTATCACTAGAAAGGGGAGGTTGTGTCCAAGGGTGCCACGTGCAGGCCCACAGCTTAGGCAAGGAGGAGGGAAAAAATACAGAGGAATGGCACAGGAAATAAAAAAAGATAAAGAGGGAGGTACAGGAGTGCTGAAGGTAGGTCCTATATGATTTCCATCTTGGAGATAGTAAATTGAGGCATATAATTTACTACTATTTATTGTTAATTTTTTGAGACAGGATCTTGCTCTGCTGTCCAGGCTGGTGTGATATTGGCTCACTGCAACCTCTGCCTCCTTGGTTCAGGTGATTCTCCTGCCTTAGCTTCCCAAATAGCTTGGATTACAAGTGCACAACACCATGTCCAGCTAATTTTTGTATTTTTAGTAGAGACGAGGTTTCGTCACATTGGGCAGGCTGGTATCAAACTCCTGACCTCATGTGATCCGCCCACCTCAGCCTCCCAAAGTGCTGCGATTACAGGCATCAGCCACCAGGCCTGGCCTTATTTTATTTTTTTTGAGACAGGGTCTCACTCTGTCACCCAGGCTGGAGTGTAGTTGTGTGATCTTGGCTCATTGCAACCACTATCTCCCAGGCTTAAGCAGTCCTCCCACTTCAGCCTCCCAGGTAGCTGGGACCACAGATGTGTGCCACCACGCCTAGCTATTTTTTCGTATTTTTAATAGAGACGAGGTTTTGCCATGTTGCCCAGGCTGAACTCCTGGGCTCAAGAGGTCCTCCCTCTTTAGCCTCCCAAAGTCCTGGGATTACAGGTGTGAGCCACCGTGCCTGGCCTAGTTTACTATTTTTTGCTATTCTGCCTCATTTAAACTTCACACCAACTCTATAGATTATGTGTTATTTCATTTTTACAGATGAAGAAGCAAATGCCAGAAGATTAAGCACTTCACCCAAGGTCACCTGGCTAGTACAAGGACAGAGTTGGAACTCTTTTTTTTTTTGAGATGGAGTCTCGCTCTGTCACCCAGGTTGGAGTGCAGTGGCACGATCTCAGCTCACTGCAACCTCCACCTCCCGGGTTCAAACAATTCTTCTGCCTCAGCTTCCTGAGTAGCTGGGACTATAGGCACACACCACCATGCCCACCTAATTTTTGTATTTTTAGTAGAGACAGGGTTTCGCCATGTTGGCCAGGTTGGTCTTGAGCTCCTGACCTCAGGTGATCCACCCATTGTGGCCTCCCAAAGTGCTGGGATTACAGGCATGAGCCACTGTGCTCAGCCGCTCAGCCATGAATTGGAACTCTTGACCAGGCTCCTCTGAGTTCACCATGCCATGCTCAGGCTGCTTTCATCAACAGAGCCAAAGCACTTGACCTCTTCGTGCCTTGGTTTTGCCATCCATGAAATAGGAAAATCATCCTAGTGTCAGAAATATAAAATGTCCTTGTCTGGTAGCCTTTGGAAGATCCACCTCTTTGGGATGGCGGTGGGGAGGTGTGCTCTCCTGGCAGCAAGGGGTGCCGGGGGCCTCTGCTGGACTGGAGAACTCTGGAAAACAGCCTCATTCCTGTCTTCAGCACATCTGACAGGCCAGAGGAGAAAGCCTGAAATAGAACTGGCTGCCCTTCACCCTCCACGGGTTCAAGAGAGCTGTTTGTCTAGCTCTGAATAACCCATTCTATAAAGAATATTCTGAGAATTTCCTTATGTGGCAGGGCACTGCACTGGGTGATTTCACTGGGCCGGAGGAACTCTCCTCTCCATCCCTACCAGCAGAGACAAGAATGGGCACTATTCAGCCTTGAGGAATGAATGTTGAAAAGATGGGAAGATCTTTGAAGGCATGAACGGCTGTGACAAGGAAGGTGGGATACAGTTCATCTCCATCTCTGCTAGGCTTGGAGAAGAGGGGATGGACTTTGAATACAGCCACCAGGACTCAGATTTAAAAAAGAACGTTCCGATAGAATTGAGAATAATTTGCTCAGGATAATGTCCTCCAGCTGCCTCCGTGTTGCTGCAGAGGACAGGATTTTGTTATTTTTTATGGCTCCATACTATTCCATGGTGTATTTTCTTCAGCACTTACTACCACCTGAGGTTATAAATTTAGTTGTTCATTATCTACCTTCTCCATTAGAATGTGAACTCCACGAGGGCAGGGACCTCATCTGGCTCTCCACTGTACACCCAGGGCCTAGCTCAGTGTCCAGTACGTGGTAGGTGTTCAATAAATATTTTTCTGAATGAAAAGAAACTTCATTCAGAGAAGAACCAATGCAGTGAAGGAGCCATATTTCACACTTTCATTTTTTTCTCTCAGAATTTCTGAATTCAGATCCATTCACTTCAGAGAATAACAGACATTTTCCAAATGTCTTGGACGAGAACACGCTCACTTCTACTCCTAACAGTTCAGAATGGCTTAATCTTCCTGAATAGTTGGATGAAGTTTCTTCCCCCTCTGTCTCATTATTAGAGACCAATGGAGTTATTCCTTGTTGATTAATTAATTTTTTTTTTTTTGAGCCGGAATTTCACCCTGTCACTCAGGCTGGAGTGCAGTGGCTCATTGTAACCTCTGCCTTTCAGGTTCAAGCGATTCCCCCACTTCAGCCTCCTGAGCAGCTGGGATTACAGGCATGCGACACTACGCCTGGCTAATTTTTGTATTTTTAGTAGAGAAAGGGTTTCACTACATTGGCCAGGCTAGTCTTGAACTCCTGACCTCAAGTGATCCACCTACCTCGGCCTCCCAAAGTGCTGGGATTAGAGGCATGAGCCACTGTGCCTAGCTAAATTTTTTTTTAAATTCTCTGTTAGGTCAAAAAAATGATGAGGGGAGGAAACTGAGGTGTCATGGGCAAGGCCCGACAACCAACAGGAAGGTGCTGCAGGGCGGGTTCCTTCTGACAGCTGTAAGGTAGGGTCCGCTCCACACCTCTCCCCTGGCTTCTGGGGGTTTACTGATCATCTCGGGTGCTCCCTGAATTGCAGACGCATCATCCCGATCTCAGCCTTCACATGGCGTTCTCCCCGTGTGCATTTCTGTGTCCAATTTCCTTCTCCTAGTAAGAGCGCAGTCATATGGGAGTAGGCTCATCCTAATGACCTCATCTTAACTTCACCATGTCTGTAAAGGTCCCATCTCCAAATGAGGTCACATTCTGAGGTACTAGGGGTTAGGGGTACA
>NW_012108585.1:3188666-3216913 GCF_000951045.1 Mandrillus leucophaeus | reverse complement strand
GGGTTTCGCCATGTTGGCCAGGTTGGTCTTGAGCTCCTGACCTCAGGTGATCCACCCATTGTGGCCTCCCAAAGTGCTGGGATTACAGGCATGAGCCACTGTGCTCAGCCGCTCAGCCATGAATTGGAACTCTTGACCAGGCTCCTCTGAGTTCACCATGCCATGCTCAGGCTGCTTTCATCAACAGAGCCAAAGCACTTGACCTCTTCGTGCCTTGGTTTTGCCATCCATGAAATAGGAAAATCATCCTAGTGTCAGAAATATAAAATGTCCTTGTCTGGTAGCCTTTGGAAGATCCACCTCTTTGGGATGGCGGTGGGGAGGTGTGCTCTCCTGGCAGCAAGGGGTGCCGGGGGCCTCTGCTGGACTGGAGAACTCTGGAAAACAGCCTCATTCCTGTCTTCAGCACATCTGACAGGCCAGAGGAGAAAGCCTGAAATAGAACTGGCTGCCCTTCACCCTCCACGGGTTCAAGAGAGCTGTTTGTCTAGCTCTGAATAACCCATTCTATAAAGAATATTCTGAGAATTTCCTTATGTGGCAGGGCACTGCACTGGGTGATTTCACTGGGCCGGAGGAACTCTCCTCTCCATCCCTACCAGCAGAGACAAGAATGGGCACTATTCAGCCTTGAGGAATGAATGTTGAAAAGATGGGAAGATCTTTGAAGGCATGAACGGCTGTGACAAGGAAGGTGGGATACAGTTCATCTCCATCTCTGCTAGGCTTGGAGAAGAGGGGATGGACTTTGAATACAGCCACCAGGACTCAGATTTAAAAAAGAACGTTCCGATAGAATTGAGAATAATTTGCTCAGGATAATGTCCTCCAGCTGCCTCCGTGTTGCTGCAGAGGACAGGATTTTGTTATTTTTTATGGCTCCATACTATTCCATGGTGTATTTTCTTCAGCACTTACTACCACCTGAGGTTATAAATTTAGTTGTTCATTATCTACCTTCTCCATTAGAATGTGAACTCCACGAGGGCAGGGACCTCATCTGGCTCTCCACTGTACACCCAGGGCCTAGCTCAGTGTCCAGTACGTGGTAGGTGTTCAATAAATATTTTTCTGAATGAAAAGAAACTTCATTCAGAGAAGAACCAATGCAGTGAAGGAGCCATATTTCACACTTTCATTTTTTTCTCTCAGAATTTCTGAATTCAGATCCATTCACTTCAGAGAATAACAGACATTTTCCAAATGTCTTGGACGAGAACACGCTCACTTCTACTCCTAACAGTTCAGAATGGCTTAATCTTCCTGAATAGTTGGATGAAGTTTCTTCCCCCTCTGTCTCATTATTAGAGACCAATGGAGTTATTCCTTGTTGATTAATTAATTTTTTTTTTTTTGAGCCGGAATTTCACCCTGTCACTCAGGCTGGAGTGCAGTGGCTCATTGTAACCTCTGCCTTTCAGGTTCAAGCGATTCCCCCACTTCAGCCTCCTGAGCAGCTGGGATTACAGGCATGTGACACTACGCCTGGCTAATTTTTGTATTTTTAGTAGAGAAAGGGTTTCACTACATTGGCCAGGCTAGTCTTGAACTCCTGACCTCAAGTGATCCACCTACCTCGGCCTCCCAAAGTGCTGGGATTAGAGGCATGAGCCACTGTGCCTAGCTAAATTTTTTTTTAAATTCTCTGTTAGGTCAAAAAAATGATGAGGGGAGGAAACTGAGGTGTCATGGGCAAGGCCCGACAACCAACAGGAAGGTGCTGCAGGGCGGGTTCCTTCTGACAGCTGTAAGGTAGGGTCCGCTCCACACCTCTCCCCTGGCTTCTGGGGGTTTACTGATCATCTCGGGTGCTCCCTGAATTGCAGACGCATCATCCCGATCTCAGCCTTCACATGGCGTTCTCCCCGTGTGCATTTCTGTGTCCAATTTCCTTCTCCTAGTAAGAGCGCAGTCATATGGGAGTAGGCTCATCCTAATGACCTCATCTTAACTTCACCATGTCTGTAAAGGTCCCATCTCCAAATGAGGTCACATTCTGAGGTACTAGGGGTTAGGGGTACATTTGGGGGGTGAAGGAAACAATTCAACCATACCACTTTCTTTCCCTCCAAATGGGGATTAGAATACAATCTTTCTTCATATAATTGCAGTGGTTGTGAAAGTGTCTCGAAGAGGCTTGGTTCCTAGAAGTTCAGTAGACATCTGGTTTGCCTGAATGTGCACGTGCCTCGGAGCTGTCTGGGTCGGACTGCACCCTTAGGGAGCAGGGCTCAGGTGGGGTAATCAGTCTGTGAGAGTCCAACACAGGTAAACAGGTGCTTGGCCAATGCATTTCTCTGATGGTGAAGAGGAAAGGCTGGAGAGAAAAATCTACTGATACGCCAGGGCTAGAAAAAGTCTGATACCAAGCGCTGGAGAGGATGTGGAACCTCAGGAGCCCCCGTGTGCAGCTGTCTGAGTGTGCACTGGTAAAAACACTCTGGCAATATGCCAAAAAGGCAAAGCTGTATATGGGACGTCCCAGCAATTCCACTCCTAGGTGTAGGTGTATACTCTAGAGAAATGCTGACACAGGTGCCCCAGGAGATGTGTGCAAAAATATTCACAGCAGCATTGTTTGTTAGACCTAAAAATGAAAAATAACCTCAATTTTCTCAATGTCATGCATGCATCTAGTGGAATACTATGTTACACAGCAGGTGAAGTCACTTAACTAGAGCTAGGCATATCGTATGGATGAATCTCACTAACAAGTATTGAGCAAAAAAGCAGACTGCAGAAGAATAAATACAGTGAGTAGGACAAAACCAACGATGTATTGCTTAGAATGCATATGGAAGTATTTGCATAAAGAATATAAAGAAGTATGGGCCTGATAAACACCGATTTCAGCAGGTGGAAGTGGAAGTGCACGGGGAGCTTCAACAGCTTATTTTTTAAACTGGTGATCAGTAAAGAGTACTGGTTATCTTACTCGTTATAACTTCTGTATATTTGAAATGTAACATTTTTTAAAGAGCCAGGACTTGAGGAGAGTCATATAAAGGAGACTGAGATGCCAGGGACCATTTCTACTCGTGGGAAGATTCAGAGGTGTTCCTGCCATTCCCTGGAACCCAGAATCCAGAGTAAATTAGTTAAAGACTCTGACATCTGCTAGGCGCGAGAGAAGAGACCTAAGGAGGTAAAGCTAGGGGGATGGGAGGAGGGAAGGACACTCTCGTGCTGCCCCTCTCTGATCTGAATCCAGTTATTGGCCTGCACGCCAGCCCTGGGCTGCGGAGGAAACAGCTGGGCGGCCCTGGGAAGCCTGGGAGGGATGCAGAGGAAGGGGGGGCCACACAGGCTGGGAGGGGCACTAGGGCTGCCGCCCCCACACAGTGACAGGCGCTTCCTTGCAAACCACCTGGCACAGGCACCCTGACAGTTTACAGTACTGTCTGTCTCTCCTTCTCTCTCTCTCTCTCACACACACACACACACACACACACACACACGCCCCATCCACCGCCCGCTCTGAACAGGACCCCAGCGTTGGGGACGGGGCCAAGTCAGCCAGCTGTGGGCCCTGCCAACCCTCCCTCTCTTCTAGGACTGGGTTTTTCCAGCCGGAGTCTCACTCCCTCTACAGCAATCTCGGGAAATTGGAGACGACGCGGCTGCTCCTGAACATTATTTATTTCTTTCCTCTTTCCCTCCCGCGGGGACCCTCCTGTTGGAAGGAGAGCTGCAGCACAGGACGGAGACAGGCAGGAAGAAGCAGAGAGGACTCGGTGACGCCCCCCTGAGCAGCCCCCGGCCCACTCCTCCAGCAGGGGCCATGAGCACCAAGCAGGAAGCCAGGAGAGATGAGGGAGAAGCCAGGACGAGGGGGCAGGAGGCACAGCTTCGAGACCGAGCCCACCTGAGCCAGCAGCGCCGGCTCAAACAGGCCACCCAGTTCCTGCACAAGGACTCGGCCGACCTGCTCCCGCTGGACAGCCTCAAGAGGCTCGGCACCTCCAAGGATTTGGTGAGGCATCCCCCTCCCCCGCTCGCGTCCCCTGGCCCTTTCCTTCCACTTCTCAGATCCTGAGCAGGACCAGAACGTGCAGACCCTCAGCTTTCAGGTCCCGCTCCCTTGCTGAGACGGGGAGAGGTCGTATGTCAACTTGAGGCTCTTCACTGGGGATGTCACCATGGTTTGGTGGCTCTGAGGGGTCCTATTCTCACTGCTTAGCTTCCCTGCCTTTTCCCTCTAATGGCCCACAACTTGACGGTGGTGAGGAGCTAGGCTGTTTAGGAGTGGGGGCTTACAGGAACACAGGAACCTTCTAGAGTGGTCACTTAAAACTGGGAGGGCCTGGAGGACTGGCCAGTTTAGGGTTGTGACTTCCTGCTCCCCCTGAACCACAGGTTCCCTCCACCAGGTCTGTCTATCCATTTGTCCTTTCTCCTCAGAATCACAGCATCGGGGGGTCTCCATCCTTTCCAGGGCGTCAGGGTTTTGTGTGGCTCTTGCCAGGGGCCCCTGGCCGCCTTGAATGCTGCTCCCCCCACTTGTAAGTGGAATAGACCTTCCAGGTTCCTCTCCTCCCATCCGTCTGCAGCAGCTTTGGCCTCAGAGGAATGGGGCAGGGGAGTAACAGTAAGGATGTGAGTGGGCGGGGGACAATTGCAGATTCAGGCATTCCTCTCTGAGGCAGTGCTGACAAGCGGGGCCATGGAGCCACTTTGCTTGGGATCAGATCCTGGCTCTGCCACTTACTAACTTGGGCAATTGACTTTACGTCTCTGTGCCTCAGTTTCTTCATCTGTTAAATGAGAATAAAAGCAATCACAGGTTTGTTGGGAGAGTTGTCAGAGCTGATATATTTAAAGCACTTAGAACAGTGCGTAGTAGCAGGCGCTATCTAAATGCCATGATTATTCCCCCAGCTACTATTCCATTTAGTCTGAGAAATATTCCTGGCCCCTGACCCATGGGAGAGAGGGAATCCTTTGTGGAAAGGCTTGGGAGCACTCGGTTCCCAGTCCCCTCTCCTAGTCTGAGAACAGGTACTCAACCAGGCCTGCACTGAGAGGCTGGAAGCGTATCTGCTGGCCTGCACTCCACCAACTGCTTCTCCCAGGGAAGCTGAAGGCCAGTGCAGCGCCTTGCTACCTTTCTCTACTTAGCCCTACCTTTCCAGACTCCTCTCAGCCTGGGTGCCCACACCAGAACCACAGCCCAGAGGCCTGGCAATTCCCTGGCTCCCAGCAAGGAAAAGGGATTGCACTAAGACTTCAATTCAAGGAACTGCCAGGGGCTTATTCCTCCTTGCAGTGGCAGCAAGCATAGCTGAAAAACAGGAATGGAGCAGGGAAGTGGGTTCTCTGGTTCTCAATGGCTAGAACCTACTGGGGACCATCCTACATCTGTTTGGCCCCAGGAGAAGGTGCTCTACTGACATTGCCATCCCAGAGTGGCAGGTCCTGCCTTCTGACGAGAAAGTCCTGAGCTTTTCACCTCTCCCCTCTGCCCAGGATGTCCCCAGTTGATCTCTGGCAGTTACCTCCTGTGGCTTTGGGAGCAAAGGCACGACAGGTAGGGGAGACCCCATTGTCTCCCTCCCTGGGATGGCTGTGGAGCAAACTGCACAACAGTGGGAGGGGCCTGAAGCCTGTGTCCATCGTGGGAAGTGCAGAGCCAGTCTCTCCAGCCAGTCCCAGAGCTCGCTGAACTTTTCCCAGCACTGGGTCTCCTGCTGGCAGTTTCGCTGCCAGGAGCAACCCCAAGGGCCTCATTAATCTAAGGGCAGAAAAACAATCCCAGGCTCCCAAGGAGAGAGGGCAGGTGGAGAGGTGCGTAGAGCCTGGGAGAGAGTCAGTCTGCAGCAAGCATTCATTGAGTGCCTACTAGATGCTGAGCCATGCCCTGGGATATAAAAATGAGCGAGGTAGACTCAGGGGCTTTCCAGGCTAATGGGAGAGTAAAATCCACACATAACATTTGTGAGAAGCATGGCAAAGGGAGCTAAGACAAGGGACCCAGCTTGGGGTGTACGGAGAGAGAAGCATGAAGAGCTCAGAGAGGGTATCCTGGAGAAGGTACATCCTGCATGGTAAGATGTACACAGAATCCCAAACTTAAGATGCAACCTCTCTCTCAAATAAAGTGTGTTAAGTCAGTTCTTCAGTCTAGCCTCGAGAAGAGTGGGGAAGAGGAGTTTCAGGAAGAGAGGAGAGAGGAGTGAAGGCATGGAGGCAAAAAGCAGCCTGGTATGAGTGGTGCTTCTGGGGCCCACAAACAGAGTGGCAGGGAAGGAGGCACGGCCCCGTCATCTGGGCTGTGGATCACCTTCAAAAGCTTGAGCTCCAGCAAGCAATGTGGGGTAGGGGGTCTTTGATGCATTTTAAATAAGAGAGTACATGGTTAGTTTCATGTTTTACTTTGGTGCTTCTCAAACTTTAACCTGCACACGAATCACCTGGGGATCTTGTCACAATGAAACATCTGATTCAGTAGGTATGAGAGTCTGCATTTTTAAGAGGCTTCGAAATGATGTTAAAGTTGCTGATCTGAGGACCACGTTTTGGAGTAGCAAGGTTTTTAGCTTCCAGTCTGAAGCTCCAAGCAGATGTATTTGAAAGGTAACAGGTCTGGAGACAGGTTATGAACTTAAGAAGGTGTTTGAGGGATCCAAGAGAGCTGCGGGGAGTGTGGAACACACGCGGTAACAGAAAGGAAGGATGGAGGCCAGGTGCTGTGGCGTACGCTTCTGGTCCCGGCTGCTTGGGAGTCTGAGGCTAGAGAATGCCTTGAGCCAAGGAATTAGAGTCCAGTCTGGGCAGCTTAGCAAGATCCCATCTTGAAAGAACAGAAGGCAAAAGAAAAGAAAAAAGAAAGAAAGATGAGAGAGAAGGAAAGGAGGGACAGATTGATTCTACACAGGAGGCAAAACCGGCAGAATCTGGGAAGTGACTGGATGGAATGGGAGTGGTTGTAGATGAGGGCCAGGTCAAAGATGATTCCCAGCATCCTAGTTCTTAAGAGTTTTCTGTTTGTTTGTTTTGTTTTGTTTTTTTGAGATAGAGACTTGCTCTGTCAACCAGACAGGAGTGCAGTGGTGTGATCTTGGCTCACTGCAACCTCTGCCTTCTGGGTTTAAGTGATCATCACACTTCAGCCTCCCAAGTAGCTGGGACTACAGGCACGCGCCACCACACCCAGCTAATTTTTGTTTTTGTTTTTGTTTTTTTTGAGATGGAGTCTTGCTCAGTCACCCAGGCTGGAGCGTGGTGGCGCAATCTCAGCTCACTGCAAGCTCCGCTCCCCCGGGTTCCCGCCATTCTCCTGCCTCAGCCTCCCAAGTAGTTAGGACTACAGGCGCCCGCCACTATGCCCGGCTAGTTTTTTTGTATTTTTAGTAGAGACGAGGTTTCACCGTGTTAGCCAGGATGGTCTCGAGCTCCTGACCTCATGATCTGCCCGTCTAGGCCTCCCAAAGTGCTAGGATTACAGGCGTGAGCCACCGCACCCGGCTGTATTTTTAGTAGAAATAGGGTTTCACCATGTTGGCCAGGCTGGTCTCGAACTCCTGACGTCAAGTGATCCACCCACCTTGGCCTCCCAAAGTGCTGGGATTACAGGTATAAGCCACCACGCCTGGCCTAGTTCTTAAGAGCTTCTTACTGTTTTTCATCACACCACCAACCCTGGGATTTGAAGCCCACTGAAGGATGAGGTCAGAGGGGAAGTAAAAAAACAAACCTCCTAGTTAAAAAAAAATATAAGTTTGAGACAAAATTTCCCCCAAGCATACTAATTCCTGAAATGTCCCTTTAGCTACTAAGTCAGTTTAACCAAGAACGGACCATTCTCCTCTTCCCATTTCCTCACTGCTGAGCAATCTATGGGTGTCCAAGGAAAACGGCATGATTTGATACTGGGGCTTACTCTGCTCTCATTACCTGACTGCTGGGACCCTAGGGTCAGCTCCTAGGATAAGGCTCAGGTCTGGGCTGGGGGGTTTGGGGGAGCATCCTGGGATATCTAAGTGGGGTAACTGAGCAGCCTGGATACCTGGGTTTAGAACTGCCTACCTTCATTGTTTCATGATGGAGCCAGCAGCCGCACAGTGTGATCCAAAGACGCCTGGTAGAGGGAAACCCGAATTGGCTGCAGGGGGAGTCTCCCCGGGTGCAGGCCCTGATTCATGGCCAGGAGAGCAGGAGGAGGACCAGCAGGACAGAGATTCCAGCTCTTCTGGTCAACTGCAAGGTGAGAGGCCTCCCAGGGACACACTTTCATTAACAACCCTGCCTGCGCTCACTTCACCTACTCTCCTTTCTGCCCTGATGGCAGCGGGAAGGAGGGAGAAAGGACACGTCTCTCCCTAGCTTGGACCTAACGACGATCCTCTACCTCCTTCCTCCCTGCCCCAACCCATCTTTGCTTGGTGCAACTCCGTCTGTCACCACCATTACTCGGCCCCCTTTCCTTGGTCAAAATACAGTACTTAAATTAAGTAAGTACTCCTCAGTGTGCTCTACACAGATGAATGGTGTGCGTGCATGGATAACGTAATTCTGGAAAAAACTCATGTGTTCCAAGGCATTGGCCCTGTAATCTCTGGAACCATTTAACCACTCAGTCACTACTGAACGTTCCCAATAAATTCCCAGTGGTCCTGGGCCACCGTCTTTGCTCTGTGCTGCTTCTACCTGGATTGCCCTCTTCTTGCTCTCCAGTAATTCTGGGTCCGCATTCTGCAAGCTTTTAAAGCCCAGATCAGGTGTTACCTCCTCCTTGAAACCTTTTCTGATTTTCCCAGTAGGAAACAGCCTTTCCTGCCTCCCAACCTCTAAGGCATGTTACTCACATCCTTTTTTAAAAAAATTTTTTTTTTTTTTTGAGACCGAGTCTCGCTCTGTCACCCAGGCTGGAGTCCAGTGGCGCGATCTCGGGTCACTGCAGCCTCTGCCTCCTGGGTTCAAGCGATTCTCCTGCCCCAGCCTCCCAAGTAGCTGGGATTATAGGCCCGCACTGCCATGCTTGGCTAATTTTTGTATTTTTAGTAGAGACGGGGATTCACCATGTTGGTCAGGCTGGTCTCAAATTCCTGGTGCTGGGATTACAGGTGTGAGCCACTGCGCCTGGCCCTTTTTTTTTTTTTTTTGAAGACAGAGTTTCACTCTTGTTGCCCAGGCTGGACTGCAATAGTGTGATCTCGGCTTACCGCAACCTCCACCTCCCGGGTTCAAGCAATTCTTCTGCCTCAGCCTCCTGAGTAGCTGGGATTACAGGCAAATGCCACCGTGCCTGGCTACTTTTGCATTTTTAGTAGAGACGGGGTTTCTCCAGGTTGGTCAGGCTGGTCTCGAACTCCTGACCTCAGGAGATCCATCCACCTTGGCCTCCCAAAGTGCTGGGATTACAGGTGTGAGCCCCTGTGCTCCCTGACTTTTCCAGTCCTTGTATTTATTTTTTTTAAGATACAGGGTCTTACTCGGTCACCCAGGCCGGAGTGCAGTGGCATGATCAGAGCTCACTGCAGCCTCAACCTCCTGGACTCAAGCGATCCTCCCACCTCAGTCTTCTGAGTAGCTGAAATCACAGGTGTGCGCCACCACACCCGGCTATTTTTTTTTTTTTTTTGTATTTTTAGTAGAGATGGGCGTTTCACCACATTGGTCAGGCTGGTCTTGAACTCCTGGCCTCAAGCGATCCTTCCACCCTGGCCTCCCAAAGTACTTGGATTATACATAGGTGTGCCATGGGGCCGGGACATTCACGTCCTTTTATAGTCCTTAATAGTACTTAAAGCTTTCTACAGGCGGTGGCTCACGCCTGTAATCCCGGCACTGTGGGAGGCCGAGGTGGGCGGATCACGAGGTCAGGAGATCGAGACCATCCTGGCTAACCCAGTGAAACCCCGTCTCTACTAAAAATACAAAAAAAATTAGCCGGGCGTGGTGGCGGGTGCCTGTAGTCCCAGCTTCTCGGGAGGCTGAGGCAGGAGAATGGCGTGAACCCGGCAGGCGGAGCTTGCAGTGAGCCGAGATCGCGCCACCGCACTCCAGCCTGGGTGACACAGCGAGACTCCGTCTCAAAAAAAAAAAAAAAAACTTTCTGCCATATAGTAGAGTTAGATTTTACTTCCTTTAGACTCCTAAAGAATAGCACTCACTGATGTACCTTCCAGTAACATATCTTATAGCAGATACTCAACGAATGCTTGGAATGAGAAAATGACCTGTGTGTATATCCAAGTGTATATCAAAATGTCTGTCTATGTCCCAAAGTAGGTGAACTTGTCCTCCTTTGTTTCTAATGGCAAACTTCTTGGTTACCCACAGCTGAGTTTCCTAACAGGGGATTCCAGTCTTCTCATCCTTCCTCTATTCCTAACCTGGAGTTTTCGAACCAGGAGGCCATCAGACTCCCAAGGATTCCTCTAAATAGATCACCATTTCTCCATTTCTGGCAGGTCTTCCCCAACTTTATGAACTCATCACATAGAACCACTTTTTTTTTTTTCCCGTTTTATTTTTTGTAGAGACAGGGTCTTGCTGTGTTGCCCAGGCTGGTCTTGGACTCCTGGCTTCAAGTGATCCTCTTGCCTCCAAAGTGCTAGAACTACAGGCATGAGCCACCTCACCTAGCCCACTTCCTTTTTTGATTTATCCGGGAGTTCTGCCCCTATTGTGTGAGTCTCATAAAAACCAGTTTTTGTTTTTTTGGGTTTGTTTTGAGATGGAGTTTTGCTCTTGTTGCCTAGGCTGGCGTGTAATGGTGCGATCTTGACTCACCACAACCTCTGTCTCCTGGGTTCAAGCGATTCTCCTGCCTCAGCCTCCCAAGTAGCTGGGATTACAGGCCTACGCTACCACGCCCAGCTAATTTTGTATTTTTAGTAGAGACAGGGTTTCACCATGTTGGTCAGGCTGGTCTTGAACTCCCAACCTTAGGTGATCCACCCGCCTCAGCCTTCCGAAGTGCTGGCATTACAGGCGTGAGCCACTGCCCCGATAAAAGCCTGTTTTAAAGACAGTTCGTTTTCTCCACTCATTTCTAAAAGGGAGTCATCAGTGGGCTGGGAAACTGAAGGACCCAATCCCAACCCATTCTCCTAGGGACTCACTGATTCGGCACAATCCCTCTTTCTCAGTGCCAGGACCTGTTGCTTAGAGTGGCCGTGGACACAGGCACCCAATACAATCGGATCTCTGCTGGATGTCTCAGCCGCCTGGGGTAAGAGTGGCCCAAAAACGCAAATGGGGGACAGGGTTTCTTTTTGGGCTGATGAAAATATTCTCAGATTAGATAGTGACGACAGTTGCATATTTTATCTCAATAAAGCTGTTATTTAACAAAAGAGTGGCTAGAAGACTCTGGCAGAGAAGGCAAGGATTTAGACCCCACGTGAGGTCAGGGGTTGGAGGTGAACCCATAGTAGAGTGGGACGTCTGCTGATTAATGGGGTGAAGCCCACTGGGGGCTGTGGTAGCCATAACCTTTGCTTCCCAACCACAGGTTAGAGAAGAAGGTCCCAAAAGCCTCAGCTGGGGACCTGGCCCCTGGGCCCCCAACCCAGGTGGAGCAGTTGGAGCTACAGCTGGGGCAGGAGACCGTGGTGTGCTCGGCACAGGTGGTGGGTAAGTCCCCCCTTCTGCAACAGCCCTGGTGCTCGCCTCTCACCTTTCTCTTCAGGGTGGGGCAAAGGCAGACACTTTCAGTCCCTGCAGCACAAGGGGTCCCCAGAGATGTTCTGACCATCCCTCATCTCCGTGCCAGTGCCCTTGGATCTGGGGATGGGGTGGGCAGAGAAGGAGCAAGGGCTGAGAGGAGGGCAGCAGTGACCGCTGGGAACCCTCAGCCTCTTCGGTTTTCAAATGGTTCCTGCAGATGTCGAGAGTCCTGAATTCTGCCTGGGCCTGCAGACTCTGCTTTCTCTCAAGGTAAGGCACCCACACTCAGGGCCTGATCCAAAGCACCAGGAAAAAGTAGTAGAAGGCACAGGTGTGGAAGCTTGGACCAGGTTCTGATGAGAGTGACTTAGAGATTGGCAGTTGTCCCTTTGCTTCCTTAGAGGTTCCTTACTCACCACCCAGTGAAAAGTCAAGAGAACTGGGTCACCCCCTCCAACAGGAGTCAAGGGAAATGGGGATAAGGGGGAGAGCAAAAGGCAGGTGGAAGCTGTGGGAAGTGGGAGGCAGGTGACGGGCTGAGCTGAGCCGGCATGACTGCTCTACACCCCACAGTGCTGCATCGACCTGGAGCGCGGAGTGCTGCGGCTGAAAGCCCCGTTCTCAGAGCTGCCCTTCCTGCCTCTGTACCAAGAACCTGGCCAGTGACTGCTGTCTCAGTCAGTCCCCAGAGGGAAAGACCTTGCCTTAGCAGAAGAGGCGTGTGGGGAACGGGTGCTCTTGAAGCCAGGTAGCTGGGGACTCCGGTGTCTGCCCTTTCAATCACCACCCTGAGCCCTGCTGTCCCATTTCCCCCAGCCGCCCACATTCCTCTCTGCTTCTCAGCAGCTGTCCTACTCCCCAGGGGGAGTTTTCACTAGAGCGCCCACGACGCCAGGTTTCTCATTCATTTCCCTCCAAGAAGAGCAAAGCCAAACCAGGACCACAGATGGGAGGCTAAGCAAAATGGGGTGCCTGCCTGGGCTGGGTCGAAGGCTCTGCTGACTGCTGTCCTTGCCCAGCACCCAATTCCACCCCAAACGCAACTCAACTTCCCACACCACCATGGCTCTCACCACACCTTCTGGGGCTCCGTATCTCCCACAATTACACTCACGCCTCGCCAACCTGGGTCCCTGGACCTCCTGGTGTCTGCCTCTTGGATTCTGTGCACATCTGCACAGATGTGGGGGAAGAAACATGAGACAGAATTCAATACAACAAAGACATGGAGTTAGTATAGGAATGTCCATCTCATAAGGCTGAGAGCTTTCATTAGTTATTTTTCTGGGGCTGCAAATGTCTGAAGCCAGTTATTGTTCGATTACCCTGTGCAAAACCTTGGACATACTTCTGCTATTAACGCTAGGTATTTATCCTTCTCCACTTGCTTTTTGTACCCACAGAGCCCCTGAACTTTGGGTGTGTGTGTGGCAGAGCCTTGTAGAGAACTGCTCCTACGAGGCAGACAGGACAGTGAGGCTGTCACCACTCAGACTGAACCTATTTAGCATTCTTTCTGATTTCTGGAACTACCCACCTCGTTAGGCCTTCTTCCCATCCCCGTCTCCGGTCTCTTGAGCTTAAGCTCGCCTTGTCCTGGAATCAGTGGCTTTCTAACCCCCCGCCAGGCTTTGCCAAAGCAAAAAGACAGAGGCTTTTTCTTTTTTTTTGAAGTTTGGGGTCTGTCAGGAGAGAGAGGCTTTTCTGAATTCACTGTGAAGAGAAGAACCCGAAGCTTCAGGCGCCAGACCCCTGAGAGTCTTTCTGGCTGGTGTGAGTCTCTCAAATCATGGATTAGGAGTAAAGAAAGAGGCCGGGCGCAATGACTCATGCCTGTAATCCCAGCGCTTTGGGAGGCTGAGGCGGGCGGATGACTTAATGTCAGGAGTTTGAGAGCAGCCTGGGTAATATGGCAGAACCCCATCTCTACTAAAAAATACAAAAATTAGCCAGGTATGGTGGTGCTCACCTGTAATCCCAGCTACTTGGAAGGCTGAGGCACAAGATTGTTGTGAGCCAAGTTTGTGCCATTGGACTCCAGCTTGGGCGAAGGAGTGAGACCCAAGGAGTCTCCAAAAACAAACAAACAAACAGGGGGAGAGGAGGACAGTGGTAGAGCTAACCTGAACTGGGTGGGACCCTTGGGCTGAGACAGAGTCCTGAGCCTGGGGTAGACTGGGTTAGAGAAGAACCAGGGCCGGGCGCGGTGGCTCACGCCCTGTAATCCCAGCACTTTGGGAGGCCGAGGCGCGCGAATCACAAGGTCAGGAGGTCGAGACCACAGTGAAACCCCGTCTCTACTAAAAATACAAAAAATTAGCCGGGCGCAGTGGCAGTCCCCTGTAATCCCAGCTACTCAGGAGGCTGAGGCAGCAGAATGGCGTGAGGTGGAGCTTGCAGTGAGCCCAGATCGCAGCCTGGGCAACAGCGCGAGACTCCGTCTCAAAAAAAAAAAAAAAAAAAAAAGAGAAGAACCGGGATGCGAGGAGCTGCTGCCTGTGACACCTGGCCTGACCTTTCCCGGCTGCCTCCCCTGCCCTCAGAAGGAAAGGAGAGGGGCTCACTTATCACGTGTGCCATAGTACCTGGTCTCAAAATCCTAAAAGCTTTCCTCTCCCTCACTGCCTTGCTCCACAAGGTCCGCTTTCCTGGGTCCTGTGCTGTGCCTTTCCTTGTCTGCCTCCTGCTGCTTCTGTAACTGCAGACCCCAGGCCCAGTGACAAGCCCTCGGTTCAGCTGCTCCTCCATTGGAATAAACTCGTTTCTCTATGTCAATGATCTTCTCTGGTCTTCCTCCCTGCCTGTCAAGAGCTGAATGATAACTCTGCCCGCTGTCCCTTACAGAAAGGAAATGGGAATGTGGGCCCTCGCCCAGGCTGCCCCACCTGACTAGGGTCAGTATAATTGAGAGCAATCTGAAAGCAATGGCTTTCCAACTCCTCTGACCACAGCAGGAATACATTTCACATGGCACTCAGTACACACGCGCACATATGACTGTAACAAAACAATACTTACCCACACTGCGAGCAATGTACTCTGCTGTTTTCTATTTTACTTTATTCTATTCTACCTATTCTAAAAATGCTGGCCATAATCCACCAAAGGACTGCAACCACAGTTTGAAAAACACCGACTTAGAGCACTGAGAATCAAGAACAGACGGCACATAAATGACCCAAGATATAATTCTGATTGTGGTCTGGATCATAAACCTGCATCACACTTTAAATGACTATTGTCTTAGAGACAATAAGCTTTTTTATGGGGGAATGGGTGGGTGGAAAAATGGGAGCAGGGCTTCGGAAGCTCACTAATACCTGAACAATATGGCAACACGAGAAAGCACTGACCCAGCTGCTTTGGTAAATGGAGGAAAATCATCTCAGGGTTGCTAGGAACATGGGTGAGACCAGACTGTAGAAAGATCCCTCAAAACAAAACAGTTTGCCATTCCTTTAACAATTACCAACGTCAAGAACTTGGAATTATGCCATGGAAGACAGAGCTTAAGACGGGGGGGAGCCCTTACCTCCACTGCCCCCCTGGGCCTAAAGCCTGGTTTCCTTATGGGTGTTGGGGCCACACAAACAAGTCTCTGTTTTCAACACAGTCAAAGTGGGAAGTGGGACATGTCCCAGATGATCTGGAACAAGGCCAGGGTCCTAGGACCCTGCTGGCGTGATGGATGAGGTCCACAAGGAAATGGGCAGAGGGTCAACTTGTCTCTTCTTTCACCAAAAAGACTGCAAGGTCTATAGTTCATGGTCACCCTAGCGCTGCTGCCATCTTTCATGTCCAGAGTCAAATCCTGCATTTCTGTAACGCATATTCCCTATCCTGCCAATATCACAGATACCTTTAGGGGGTAGGGTGGGGGTTCGGAAGAATCCTTCACCAGCTCTGAGGCAAGTACGGCTAGGTGGGATCCTGGAGGCTTGAGGAAGCACACTGTGGTGGCTGGTCTGGATGGTAGAGCGTTTGGTGAAGCAGGGCACGAGTCACAGGGAGGTCGTCAGGATCTGAGAGCCAAGAAGGGGTGGGTGAGAGGCTGTGGGTCTCCTGGGCACCTGGGCCACTGGCTTTTCTGGGACTCACCCACACCCAGCTCCTGCAGCAGGCTGTGGTACTCCGGCTTGGTTTCCAGCAGTTTCAGCAGATTGGTAGACTCCATCCGCTCCAGCTGCACCTCCCAGTACACATAGATCTTCTGGTTGAAAGTGACATATACGAGGCAGGGGCTGTTACGGCCCTCTTTGCAGGCATACAGGCCTGGAAGATGTGGGCAGGGAGACAAAGGTCAGGAAGTTTCAGTGCTGGTGGTGGGGGGCAGACAGCAACACACAGACCTTCGAGTCAGCACTTCCTACCCTCCACTGATGTCCGGAAAAAAAGGAAAGGTTCTCTATTTGTTTTCTGTTAGGAACTCAGTAAAACAGATAAGATGGGAAAAGACCTGGCTCACTTCAGATGTAGAAAAACCATAGCAACAAAACCCAGGCAGAACAGAATCCAAAAAGGTGCTATTTGTTGATTTTCCCATCTTAGTGATACCCCTGGAGTGATGAGGGACGGCCTCGCTCGCCCAAGGGCGAGACTAGCAGAACACGATCAGAAAGTGAGGCTTCTCTTCGGTGCCAATCCCTCCTTCCAAAGGCATCCCCCAGTCACCCAGAGAGTGAGTGCTGCCTCCCAAGGCCCCTGACTTGGAGCTAATGAAAATGTTCTAGGAGACCTTTCTCCACAGAGCCCTGGCATGCTCAGGTGGAAAAGAACTTCCTGATGTCTTCACACATCCCAGACCGACGACAGAAACTCATGCCATTCTTTAAAATATTCCGGGGTGGAGATGCTGCTGTCTTTCATTTCTTATTTAAGATTGTCAAGATGGCAATGTAGTGACCACCCCTCACCCCCAAACAAAAGAGCTGAAGAACTCATTGGTGAATGAAGACTTCCATCAGGGGATACGGCAGAAAGGGAAGTGAGGGGCAAACACTTCCCTGGCATATCTAACACGCCTGTCTAACTTAAGTGTGGTCAGAAAGGGGCCATGAGGGCGGGGGTCACCTGCACAGAAGGCACGGATGTTTTCATCCACTTGGAAGCGGACAACGGTGCGGTTGTGGTCAATGATGTATGTCTGTCCATCCCAGGCGCATGCAACTACCTCCTCATGCCCGTTGCCCTGAAAAAGGCCAGAGACAAGGAACATAAAGGAGCTGCGGACTGGACTCTGGATGACAAACAGCCAGCTGGGGAGGAATTTCACCCATGGGCTGGGCAGTAAACGGGACTGTCAAATGAGCTGTCACATAATGCTCACAGCCACCGTAGGAAGTAGGCAATTCTATACTGAGGAAACCTCAGCTTGTAGAAATAGAGTCACTTACCCAAGGCCACTCAGCTAGGAGGCAGCAGAATCAGGACTCAAACCCAGGTCTGCCTCTTCTCCTAAACCAACAAGCATGCCTGACGACAACATAAAGTGTAGCCCCTGCCTGCTGATTCAGGGGCCATAGTGACATTAAATAGAGATTTATATATGGACAAGAAAAACCTACAAAATATGCCTCTGGAGTTGGGACGAATAACATACTTCCAGGCTCTTACAGTAACTTTTCTTTAGGGCTACTACTTCTGCTGAAGTTATGGAAATGACAGACTTCTAACAGCACGGTATAGCGTTAAATACGGTAGAGTAAGAGGAAACAAACTCACTGCAGATGGATTTAGACCTATCTAAAGAGACTTAAGGCCGGGCACAGTGGCTTACGCCTGTGATTCCAACACTTTGGGAGGCCAAGACGAGAGGATTGCTTGAGCCCAGGAGTTTGAAACCATATATGGTGAGATCTCATCTTTACAAAAAGTTTAGGAAAATTAGCCAAGTGTGGGGGCACACGCCTGTAGTCCCAGCTTCTCAGGAGGTTGAGGTGACAGGATGGCTTCAGACAAAGGTTGCAGTGAACCAAGATCATGCCACTGCACTCCAGACTAGGTGATAGAGGGAAATCCTGTCTCAAAAAAAAAAAAAAAAAAAAAAAAAAAAAGACAGAGACTAAAGATAAAGGTTGGGAGTTCCCTGGGATGTGAGAATAGCCTGATTATTCCAAATCTCATCTCTCCAAAAAAAAAAAAAAAAAAAAAAAAAAAGACAGAGACTAAAGATAAAGGTTGGGAGTTCCCTGGGATGTGAGAATAGCCTGATTATTCCAAATCTCATCTCTCCATGTGGAAAACGCAAGAATGTTCTGCTCTTCCAGGTTTTCCACTCACGGTGACATCCAGTTTCTCCAGGGCAAAGAGCTGGTGATCCACCTGCACTGACCACAGCAGCTTGTCTGCTTCTTCCATTTCTTCCATGAGCTTCAGTGTCCCTGCCGGGGGGAGAGGCAGGCTGAGCGCGGGTGGGATAGGCCCCGAGCAGACCCTACAGGCATACAGCCCCCACACCCCATCCCAGCATTGCTCACCATCCAGGGTGCACAGGGCAAAGAGGCCAGAGCCACTACTCTCAGTGCCGTGGCCTGTGGGTAGGACAGGAGGACCAGAGGAAGAAAACGTCAAGGGCAGGGCAAGGTCAGAGCCTACGGGGAGAGGGGTATTCTGCAGCAGCAGGGAAAGGACAGGGCTCGAAATGAGGGGCAAGCTATGGATCTCCACTCTCCCAGAACTGATGGCTGCCCCTCATCTCCCTCCCTCACCCCCACCGCACTTTCACCTTGTTTGATGTTGCCAATTAGGTGAGTGGAGACATTCTTGTTGTGGATACGGCCAGATGTCTGGTGCAGCACCACATCTCGGGTAGCTGGGGTCTCCCTGTACACGGGAGGGTGGAAGGATCAAGCGAGAGACCAAGTGAGCTGAGTTCTCCAGCCCTTTGTAACCCATATCCCTGCAAGAGCTTCTGGGATTTGAATCAGCTTAGAAACCTGCCACTGACCCTCTCTGACCCATGTGGCAAAGAGAAGAGACAGGGATGGCGCTGCCAGGTTGGAATCTCAGGACCTCTTTCAGGTGCCACAGAGTTAGAGCCCAGGATTCCCTTGGTCCTAACGTAATCTTCCCCAGTGGGGCAAAGGTGCTCGGGCTGGGACCTAGATGAGGCAGCTCTGCCAACTGCAGACCCATTTGACTACCACGTGCCATCTGGGAGCCCATCCTGCTTCCATGCACCCCCACACCATCCACAGGCCTGTACCCCCTTACCTACTGCCATCTGTGGGCCCTTCGGAGGCAGGAGGGGACCCAGTGTCCTTTTTCCAGGTACACAGTAGAATTGCATAAGCACAGCCTGGCTGAGACACCATGAGTTCAGGAACACCCAGTGGCCCCAGAGTCACTGAGAGGCTGTCCACCTGCGCCAGGGAATGGGATTAAAGGGAGACGGAGACAGAAGGAAGTGGGACCCTGCAGAGAATGGCAGGGGTGGGAGCGGGGCAGGGGTCCTGGGAACAGCCCTCTGGGCTTCAAGGGTAGCAGCAGGGGAAGGATTTCGAGTTTCCAGGGCTCCTGCCTGGCACCGTCCTCTCCACACAGACCACATGCTTTCCCCTGTGCATGACCCAGCTGGGGTCTAGGTCCTGATGCGGCCCACTCCACACCTACCTTCACAGTCCTCATTCTTAGCCCAACATGCCTTTCTCTTCGCCTGTTACTAGCAATTTCCCCTAAGCCCCTGATTCGAAATGGTCTTTGGATCTCTCTTGACAAGGTGACTTCACTTCTCCCCATCCTGGCCCTGTCCCATGACTGCTCTCCCACTGCCTCCTCCAGGAGCCCTTCTTCCCAGCTCCCCGGGGCCTTGCTCGCCAGAGTCAGCTGCTTACCTGACCCTCCAGCATCCATTTCTTGAGGGACACCAGCTGCCCTGTCAGATGTTCGGGACCCTCACCTAGCTCCTCCCAGCGGAAAGCTCGCACCACACGGTCTGTGTAGCCCACCACCAGCTCACAACACCCATCTCCATCTGTGGGCATGAAAGACAAGATGGGTTTTGGAGTCCCACGAGCAGCTCCGGCTCCTCTGCTAACAGCAGCACCTTCTAGCCAGTGTGGCTGCATGCCCGATCTGCAGTGCTGCTCACTTCACACTCAGTCGGCTCCCGCCCCTGTCTGCGTTTGCGGCATCTTGCCCGTCCATTTGGTCCATCTGTTCCGCAGCTCCTATCCGCTCTCTGCCTTCATACTACTCAAACATGCAACTCAAGTGTCCCAATTCATCCCATGTATCTCCCACCACCTACAAGCCGCCTATCTGTATGGCTCCCTTGCTTGCCGCTTTTTTTTTTTTTTTTTAACCAAATGTTACTTTCTCAGTGAGGACTTAGCCCTAACAACTCCATTTAAAATTGCTACCTCTACCTCGACACTCTAGCACTTTCTGTGAATTATTTTCTCCACTGCACTTACTATTTTTTTTTTTGAGACAGAGTCTCTGTCACCCAGGCTGGAGCGCAGTGGCACAATCTTGGCTCACTGCAACCTCTACCTACTGGGTTCAAGCAATTCTCCTGCCTCGGCCTCTAGAGTAGCTGGGATTACAGGCATATGCCACCACGCTCAGCTAATTTTTTTTTTTTTTTTTTGAGACGGAGTCTCACTCTGTCACCTAGGCTGGAGTGCAGTGGCGCGATCTCGGCTCACTGCAAGCTCTGCCTCCTGGGTTCATACCATTCTCCTGCCTCAGCCTCCTGAGTAGCTGGGACTACAGGTGCCCGCCACCACATCAGGCTAATTTTTTTTTTTTTTTTTTTGGTATTTTTAGTAGAGATGGGGTTTCACTGTGTTAGCCAGGATGGTCTTGGTCTCCTGACCTCGTGATCCGGCCACCTCAGCCTCCCAAACTGCTGGGATTACAGGCGTGAGCCTCCGCACCCAGCCTAATTTTTGTATTTTTATTGGAGATGGGGTTTCACCATGTTTGCCAGGCTGGTCTCGAACGCCTGAGCTTAAGGGACCTGCCTGCCTCAGCCTCTCAGAGTGCTGGGATTCCAGGCGTGAGCCACATGGTCGGCTGCACTTACTATCTTCTTCTTTTTTGGAGATGGAGTCTGTCGCCCAGGCTAGAGTGCAGTGGCATGATCCTGGGTCACTGCCACCTCCACCTCCCAGATTCAAGTGATTCCCCTGCCTCGGCCTGCTGAGTAGCTGGGATAACAGGTGCCTGCCACCAGGCCTGGCTAGTTTTTGCATTTTTAGTAGAGATAGAGTTTCACCGTGTTGGCCAGGCTGGTCTCAAACTCCTGAACTCAAGTGATCCACCCGCCTTGGCCTCCCAAAGTGCTGGGATTATAGGGCTAAACCATCGCATCCAGCCATGCACTTACTACCTTCTAATATACCACTTAATTATCTTACAAAATGTATAGTGTTTCTTTTCTTTTCCTTTCTTTTTTAAAGAGAGACAGGGTCCCACGCTAGAGTGCAGTGGTAAGATCACAGCTCACTACAGCCTGGAACTCCTGTCCTCAAGTGATCCTCTGACCTCAGCCTCCCAAAGCGTTGGTATTACAGGCAAGAGCCAGCACACCTGGCCTATATTGTTTCTTTTCTGTCTCTTCATAGTAACGCCCAGGAGGACAGCAATTTTGGTCTATTTATTCACTACGGCTATTCCAGTGCCTTGAGCGATGCCTGGCTTATCACGGGAGCTCAGTACATAACCAATGCATAAATGAATACGGATTCTCCCTCTCACCCCAATCCCTTGGGGTCTGCTCTAGTACCCACTGACTCCTACTCTCCTGGCTGCCTGAAAGGTAGGCATGCCCACCGATGTCACTGATCAGCATGACCTTGGTGTTGGCTGGGATGTGCTGCTTGAAGACTGGACGCTGCTCCTCTCCCATTAGTGTCTCGTGGTGCCCAGAAGCGTCCAACACCTTGGCAGGTGTCAGGTCAAACAAATGAAACCAGCCTTCAGCACTCACTGCCACCAACAGGTTCTAGGACAAACAGAGGTATAGGAGAGACGGACTGGGGAGGGAGTTTCGGAAACAAGCCCGATAATCAGGTCACAGAGGTCAGAGCTGAAGCCTTCAACCTTCAGCTGATTTCCGCTGTGAGCCAGGAATCAAGAAAGGTCCCCTGTAGTTCTTACCTTTCCTTTATTACATACATCTCCAACCCCAACGCAAGTCAGCTGTAAGAGAGAAAGGGAGGCTCAGGGAGACGCCAAGGGAGACCAGTACTCCCTGATCTCTGTGAAGCAAGGAGCGGGTAGGTTTTCTAATCACCATCATTCACTGAAAACTTGTGCCATAGGAACTATGGTGATAATCTTTATTAACTGAGTTACTGTGCTGCAGGTTTGGTTTACACAGACAGCAACATGAAGACCTGAGGTGGTTAAGACAATCTGAACTTAAAATAAAATAGGAACCCTATATTTAATCGAGCTAGGCGATCATATTTCTAGACTTATTCTAATTATTGCCCCCATTTTTGACTATACTTTAAGATTAGACCATCTTAGGCAACTTCCATAAAGTGTCAAGGAGTACTCCGCTACACAAAAACACCCCAGCCCATGTATGCGTGTGTGAGGACAGGTGCGAGCACTGGCTGGGGGCTGCCCTCCCTGAATCAAATTGGCTGCAAGTCAGTGGCTGGGCCCAGTAGCTGGGGAGTCAGGACACATGGGTGAGCACCTGTGTGGGAATCATCCTAGGCTGTCCCTGGACAGAAGGGATCCCTTCCCCGCTCCAGGCCCAGGGAAGTGAATACTGACCATTCCCTGGCAGGAACAGGTGAGCCATGGCCGACTGTCATCATTTTTATACACAGACACCTTCCCGCTGGTATCTCCCACTACCAGTTCATTTAACTTCAAATGGAGAGAGAAGAAAGCGTTAGGATGGGACTCTGCTGAACCACTTCAGCAGACTTCTCTACTTAGCCTAACCAAGGGAAATCACAAGACCTCAACTTGCCTCTTCCTCAACTTTATTAAAAGTCTGGCCAGGTGCAACAACTCACACTTGTAATCCCACTGCTTTGGGCGGTGGAGGTGGGTGGATCACTTCAGGCCAAGAGTTAGAGACCAGCCTGGGCAACATGGCAAGATCCCATTCCTACAAAAAATTTAAAAATCTGCCAGGTGAGGCCAGGTGCGGTGGCTCACGCCTGTAATCCCAGCACTTTGGGAGGCGGAGGCGGGTGGATTGGTTGAGCTCAGGAATTCGAGACCAGCCTGGCCAACATGGTGAAACCTTGTTTCTACAAAAAATATAAAAATTACCCAAGCATGGTGGTGCATGCCTGTGGTCCCAACTACTCGGGAGGCCAAGGCAGGAGAATTGCTTGAGTCTAGGAGGTAGAGGTTGCAGTGAGTGAGCCAAGATTGCACCACTGCACTCTAGCCTGGGTGACAGAGTGAGACCCTACCTCTCAAAAAAAAAAAAAAAAAAAAATTAGCCAGGTGTGGTGGTGCACACCTGTAGTTCCGGCTACTCAGGAGGCTGAGGAAGGAGGATCACTTGAGCTCAGGAGGCTGAAGCTGCAGTGAGCCATGATCGTGCCATTGTACTCCAGCCTGGGTGACAGAACAAGACCTTGTCTCAAAAAACATAACAAAACAATCTTTTGGGGCCAACACAGCCATAGTTTCCCAGTTCTTTATTTCCATTTAGGGGTGTGTGTGTTGGGGGTAGGAGAAGTTACAGAAATTGAGGCTACACACAGTTTATGGCCCACCCCAGAAAAGTATGCCACCTGAATAGCTCTAGGCTACACATGCCTGACTTCGGCTCTTTGCATTTGCCCATTACAAATGGGACATGTTTTGAAAACAGCCCAAGATGGTGGAGTTTTGGAGAATCTAACTTCGGACCTCATATTTAATCAAGGGCCAAATAAAAAGACAATGTGAACTCTTGGGGCCCTCCCTCCTCTAGCAAGGCCTTTTGATCTTGAGGTGTATGTGGGAACCACACAGGATGGTGGGGCCTAAGTGGGTAGAGCCTGAAGGGGCTGCTCCCTACTCTGGGCCTCCAGTGCCCTCAAGTGATGGCTAAGCTCTAGGGAAGGGAGGTCCCTGCATGGAGCCTCTCCACCATTTGTATCTGGGTAGCTGCCCTTTACAGGGGCTCAAGATGTTAACCAAGTGGCTTCAAACTCCACTTCTGCAAATTGCTTTATGATCTTCTCTTGGAGGTACAGCCAACATCCCCTTCCTGTCCCCAGAATACACTGAACTAATACTATACTCTCAAGAAATTTAGTTCTGAAGGCAACAGAGATAACAGGTGAACAGTAAGGAAAAGTTAGAAACGAATTGGAATTTATTTGAATCTTTGATTTCTGGCTGGGCGTGGTAGACCACGCCTGTAATCCCAGCTACTTTGGGAGGCCACGGCAGGAGAATCGCTTGAACCTGGGAGGCACAGGTTGCAGTGAACCTCTGCACTCCACTGCACTCCAGCCTGGGATAAGAGTGAAACTCCGTCTCAAAAAAAAAAACAACTTTGATTTCTTTTTAAATTCTTATAATTGTTATGGGAGTTTCTGGTGAGAATATCAGATCACAGGAGCATAAAACTAGCTTTTTAAAAAATCAAACTTTCTATTACTTGATATTTCTTTTCTTTCTGTTTTTTTGTTGTTTGTTTGAGACGGTCTTACTGTTGCCCAGGCTGGAGTACAGTAGTGTGATCATGGCTCACTGCATCACACTGCAGCCTCAGCTTCCTAGGCTCAAGTAATCCTCCCACCCCAGCCTCCAGAGTAGCCGAGACTACAGGCACGCACCACCACATCTGGCTAATTTTTTCACTTTTTTGTAAAGACGGGGTCTCACTGTGTTGCTCAGGCTGGTCTTGAACTCCTAGACTCAAATGATCCTTCCATCTCAGCCTCCCAAAGTGTTGGGATTACAGGCGTGAGCCATCACGCCCAGCCAGTGCCTACACTGTTCTAAGGGTTGAGAATACAGCAGTGGAAAAAACAGATTAAAACATTCCTATTCTTATGGAGCTTACAGTAATGGAGCTTACAACTCAGGTGAAAAAAATGATAGTATATCTAATATTGTAGAAGTGAATAATAGTGTAATTCATTTAGATAAACACAATTTCAAAAAAGGTGGTGCTATAAAGCTATGAAAAAAAGGGAATGCTTTTAAACAAAGAAGGCAATCAGATAAAATGGAAAATAATGTATATCTGAAGGTGCTTTGATAATTTACTGTTTAAAAATGTGGCCTGGTGAGGTTGCTTACACCTGTAATTCCAGCACTTTGGGACACCGAGGCCAGTGTACTGCTTGAAGCCAGAGGTTTGAGACCAGCCTGGTTAACACAGTGAGACCTCATCTCTATAACACATTAAAAAAATCAGCCAGACATGGTGGCAGGCACCTGTAGTCCCAGCTACGCAGGAGGCTGGGGCAGGCAGTAGGATCATTTGAGCCCAGGAGTTTAAGGCTGCAATGAGCTATGATTGCACCACTGCCCTCCAGCCTGGACAACAGAGTGAGACCCTGTCTCTGTAAAAAACAAAAAAATTAAAAAATTCCTCCTCTGATTTTCTCATAAAATTGGACAGCTTGGCAGTTCATGAAGAAACATGAAAGCCCAGAAAACACAATACAAATTTATGAGAATAACTCTTTCCTCCCCAGAGGGGGTAGAGTCAAAAGAGGCCTCATAAAATACCTTCTCCATCACAGCACTAGGGGGCGGTGGGAAATAAGCACAGGACAGTGAAGGAAGTGTGAAGCAGGGAGGCCCAGTAGGAAGACAGGGCAGAGGGTAGAAGGGGGCAATCCAGTGCTTTGCATTAGAAATATGAAATACATGTCTGCAAAAAAAAAAAAAAAAAGAGCATCAGACACTATTCCCTTTAATGCTCCACTGGAGAATCCCCTACGTATTTCAGTCAATGCATCTCATTACATTTTATTATCCGGTGACTATTACACAACTTGATTATGAGCTATCTGAGGACTGAAATTCTCTCGTTCATTTTTGAATTCCCAGAATGTAGCAGAGTCCTTGGTGCATAATGAGCAGCTCAATAAAGATTTGCAGAAAAACAGAATAAAATGCTCACAACAACACGAACACTTAAGAGACCACCAAACTGTGTGCCAGGCATTGTTTTACCTGCTTGACCTGTGGTAATTTATTTAAAAAATGAGAAGAAGGGCTGGGTATGGTGGCTCACGCCTGTAGTCCTAGCACTTTGGGAGGCCGAGGTGGGCTGATCACGAGGTCAGGAGTTCAACACCAGTCTGGCCAACATGGTGAAACCCCATCTCTACCAAAAACACAAAAAGTAGTCGGGCGTGGTGGCGGGCGCCTGTAATTCCAGCTACTTGGGAGGCTGAGGCAGGAGAGTCGCTTGAGCCCGGGAGGCAGAGGTTGCAGTGAGCCGAGATCAAGCCACTGCACTCCATTGCACTCTAGCCTGGGGGACAGGGTGAGACTCCGTCTCAAAAATAAATAAATAAATAAATAAATAAATAAAGAGGAACGACTGCTGAGGAGAGAAAAGGTAGGTGGAGATTGTTTCTGTAATTCAACCACGGTGTAGCACAAGTTGCCAGGCACGCGCATCTACCATGAAGCAGGCACTGAAGAAACCGGACGTTATTAACACTGGGTTGTGGCAGTGATTGTTACCCTGGCGGGAGAGCAAAGCAGGGAAATACCCCAATCTAGTCCAGCCGAGTGGGCCAAGTCTAATAGCAGCAGACTTTGAGTTTAATGCCTATATTAAGCACAGACGGTGTGCTTAACTCTGTGAGGGTAGGAGGAGGTTCAGAGAAGTCTTCGAAGGGGCGGAGCCACAGGGAGCGCGGCATTGTTATTTCCACTTCACGGCTTTGAAAGGTGATTTTTTTTTTTTCAGACGAAGTCTTGCACTGTGGCCCAGGCTGGAGTGTGGCCCAGGCTGGAGTGCAGTGGGCGCGATCTTGGCTCACCACAAACTCCGCCTCCTGGGTGTAAGCGATTCTCGTGCCTCACCCTCCCAAGTAGCTGGGATCTGAGGCGCGCACGACCACACTCGGCTAATTTCCGTATTTTTAGTAGAGACGGGGTTTCACCACGTTGGCCAAGCTGGTCTCGAACTCCTGACCTCAGGTGATCCGCCCGCCTCGGCCTCCCAAAGTGGTGGGATTACAGGAGTGAGCCACTGCGTCCAGCCAAGGTAAGTGATTTGAGAGGTGACGCCACTGCAGGAGGCTTAACTCAGAAACAGTGATCCAGATAACTTGGCCACCAGAGTTTACCAGGCTCCTCCAGTGAACACTTGACTCAATCAGGCCGAGGGATCAACTATCTATCCCACTTAAAAAATACTCCCAGGGGCCGGGCGCGGTGGCTCACGCTTCTAATCCTAGCACTTTGGGAGGCCGAGGAGGGATCAGCTGAGGTCAGGAGTTCGCGACCAGCCTGGCCAACATGGTGCAGCCCCGTTTCTACTAAAAATACAAAAATTAGCTGGGCGTGGTGGCGGGCTCCTGTAATCCCAGCTATTCAAGAGGCTAAGGCAGGAGAATCGCTTGAACCCGGGAGGTGGAGGTTGGAGTGACCCGAGATCGCGCCACTGCACACCAGCCTGGGTGACAGAGGGAGCCTCTGTCTCAAAAACAAACAAACAAACAAACAAACAAACGAACAAAACCAACCGCGAACACTGAAGCTATCAATAAAGTTTTTCTCTTTAGCGCTCCATACTAGCCACAGCGCGCATGCTCACGCTCACGTGGCACGCTCGGGCGGCCTGTCCCACTTCCCTTGCGCCGTCCCCGCACAGATCCAGGCTCTTGCAGCGCGCATGCACCTACCGTATCGTTATCAACGTCTCCAAGGCAGATAGCGTGCGGGAAGAGGCTCCCGCTGAACTCCAGCGCCACGCGCTGCACGTAGCTAACCGATCTCATGGCACCTCCAAGTGCAGAGGGAGCGGGGAGCCCCAATAAATGGTCCCTGAACCCCCGTCGCGACAGCCGCCAGAGCGGAAGGCCACCTAAAGCAGCAAGTTACGTCACTGCCTGAGCCTCCAATCGCTGCCTTCCTCCTTTAACCTCAGAGAGGAGGCGGGTCTTCCGGGCTTGGAGGCGGGCTTACCACCTCTGATGTGAGTGACAGGCCCACGGGCCACTCCTGTTCTCCACAGGGCTGCAGCCCATGGGTAAACCAACCCTGACGTGGCCGATCTGTTCCCTTGGCAACAGGGCTCTCAAGGGCTTGACCTAGTAACCTTGACCTTTTTCCTTTGTTTCCCTGGCAATGAAAATTCCTAGCCATCAGACCATTCCTGAGAATCTTACTAATCTTCGTAATAACTGGTAATTGCATGGTTTTGAAAAGTGTTTTTTAAAAGCTAGCTACCCATTAAGAGTGAAAACAATGTAGTGAGTTGCAATCAGCATATAAAAAATTAAATACAATAGAATATATCAAGTGACTCCCAAGTAGTAAGATAAGTATAGTTTTTGTGAAACCCTTGTTTCAATTGTATACACAATTATATGTGTATACTGGCTTATAATGTAAAAAAAATATTTTTTTTTTTGTTTTTTTTTACAGTGTATGTGTTTTCTGGTCCATAGTTTAAAAGCCACCTGCTGCAAAGCACATTTCACATATTTCACATAATTAGTTCAGCCACTAGGTGAGCTTGT
>NW_012108585.1:3175491-3187306 GCF_000951045.1 Mandrillus leucophaeus | reverse complement strand
TGCTCCCTCACCCCGTGTTCTACCCCATCTCTATTCTCTCATCCGAGTTCAAACCCTGAGCTTCATATTAGGTTTTAAGGGGTGGGCAAACCAAAACCAGTATCAAAATGTTCACCTCTAGGTTGGCTGTGGAGGCTCATGCCTGTAATTCCAGCACTTTTGGAGGCTGAGACAGGCAGATCGCTTGAGCTCAGGAGTTTAAGACCAGCCTGGACAACATGGCAAAACCGTGACTCCACCAAAAATACAAAAATTAGCTGGGCATGGTGGTGCACGCCTGTGGTCCCAGCTACTCAGGAGGCTGAGGCAGGAAGATCTCCTGAGCCCCAGAGGCAGAGGTTGCAGTGAGCCAAGATGGTACCACTGCCCTCCAGGCTGGGTAACAGTGAGACTCTGTCTCAAAAAAAAAAAAAAAAAAGTTTACCTCTAAAGTGGTTTTAAAAGAAATATATTACTCAATAACTCAGAATAAGAGATGAGATCACCCAGCTTCTGTCATCAGGTGCCTTAGCCTGACCCAGTTATCTAAGATCAGACCCCAACTCAGGATTCCCCAACGCCTTAGTTTTATCTTCCTCATCATTTGGGTTTCTTGGTCTGGATCTTTCTGTGATACGGGGTGTCTGTTTTTAATTGTAGAGTATGTTTGCCATGAAGGTCATGTAATTATGATCACAACTTCTTTTTTACTTTTTTGAGACAGTTTCACTCTTCTTGCCCAGGTTGGAGTGCAATGGCGCAATCTTGGCTCACCACAACCTCCGCCTCCCAGGTTCAAGTGATTCTCCTGTCTCAGCCTCCCGAGTAGCTGGGATTATAGGTGTCCACGACTACACCTAATTTTTTTTTGTAGTAGAGACGGGGTTTCACCATGTTGGCCAGGCTGGTCTTGAACTCCTGACCTCAGGTGATCAAAGTGCTCGGCCTCCTGCCTCAGCCTCCCAAAGTGCTGGGATTACAGGTATGAGCCACCATGCCCAGCTTTATGATCACAACTTCTATACCATGCTTTTTGGCTTTTGTCAAGAGAGGCAAATACAGTTAGAAAGGCAGAAAAGATAGGTCTCCAAGAAATAGGGCACAAATTAAGTCCCTCCATGCCTGGGCCTCTCCCCACCTTGCGTCAGTTACTTGAAGTACAGTGAGTGTTGTTTATGACTAGGCATTGCAAAGCCATAGGGACAGATCCCTGGCTCCACAAAGAGCACTCCTGGTCTTGACCCCTTTCTAGTTGGATGGTTGCTGGGTCTCTTTGGGCACCATCTAAAACTCCATCTTGTCTAAGCCAAGCACTCTTTCTGCTGGTTTTTATCTTACTCCCCAGAACTGTCTACTTAGGGTATCTTCCTGGTTAGGTGGCATGGATACAGTTGTATGGGTGGCATATTCTTTACAAACAATAGACATCTCCACAGGACGGGATGGGGGGGATTAGGTGGGAAGCATTTCCAGGAAGATTGTCTACTTCATCCTCCAACAGCAGACAAAGTGGTTTCTGTTTGCCCAGGGTGCCCAGGTAAGACAGGGTCTCCAGAGATCTCCCAAAACACGAGGCCCAGAGCCTCACCACCTTGGGGGCAGGGCCTAGGGCTTCTTAATGGGCTCAGTGTGGCTTATATCACCATTTCCCCCTCCCCTCTCTCATTCAGGGTACACCTTAGCATATTAAAGTGTCGGAAAGGTATGTTTTTTGACCTAGAAACTGGGCAGAGTAGTGTGGGACAGCTCTGCACTGAGTGAAATGCTGTTATTCAGAGCTCTACTTAGTTTCACTGCCTTCCTCAAGTTTGCCCCGATTAAAATGCACCACAAACTCTGGGAAGCTTTGATCCTAGAACTCACTCATCAGGGTTGTCTGCTCAAGACTACTGATGGATGAGAAGTTCACCGTCACTGTGTCACTTAAACACTGGGAGATAGCGTTAAAACACAAAGAATGAGGAAGAAGTTTTGGAACTAGATAACACTGTAAAGACTAAATGCCACCAAACTTGAATTTAAAATGGTTAACTTTGTTTCACCTAAAAATGTGAATTTCACCTAAAAAAATACAAATCAGTTTATGTCTGATGCACTTCTAAAACAGGAGACTGAAGATCCTATGGAATATGGAATATACATGCTGATCCTCTCTTCTAGCCAAAGGACCCTTGACATTCACAAATGCATTGCTTTTTCTTGATCATCCCTGAGACCATTCACTCTCACTTTGAGTCTCAAATTGGTATAGCATGGCAGGGCACAGTGGCTCACACCTGTAATCCCAGCACTTTGGGAGGCCAAGGTGGGTGGATCACCTGAGGTCAGGAGTTCAAGACTAGCCTGATCAATATGGTGAAACCCTGTCTCTGCTAAAAATATAAAAATTAGCCAGCCGTGGTGGCGTGCACCTGTGGTCCCAGCGACTTGGGAAGCTGAGACAGAATTGTTTGAACCCGGGACGTGGAGGGTCCAGTGAGCCGAGATTGCGCCACTGCACTCCAGCCTGGGGAACAGAGCAAGACTCCGTCTCAAAAAAAATAAATAAAAATAAAAAAAATTGGTATAGTGTCATTTAGTACAGGATAAATTAATGTTTTTATTATTCCTAGGTTTTCTAACGGGGGATAGTTAATGCATCCACATTATCTGAGGTTGGCAAACAACTGGGGAACTGTAGCCATAAGGTAGCAATAACGAATTCCAGAAAGAGAATGAATTTTCCTTCCTTACAATGTCCAGACTCGTACATTGGTTTTATTCAGCACTGCCCTTAGTGCACTGTCATTTCAAATTGTTGTAAGGTTCTGAGGTGTTTTGCATTTGGAAAGGGAAAATTAGTCACTGAGACATAACAGGAATAAGGTATGAGAAGTTCTGGTTTCTAACTTTTTTTTCCAGTAATGACATTTTCTAAAAAGATACTACACTTTAGGCCAGGCGCGGTGGCTCACGCCTGTAATCCCAGCACTTTGGGAGGCCGAGGCGGGCGGATCACGAGGTCAGGAGATCGAGACCATCCTGGCTAACATGGTGAAACCCCGTCTCTACTAAAAACACAAAAAACTAGCCGGGCGTGGTGGCGGTGCCTGTGGTCCCAGCTACTCGGCAGGCTGAGGCAGGAGCATGGCATGAACCCTGGAGGTGGAGCTTGCAGTGAGCCGAGATCGCGCCACTGCACTCCAGCCTGGGCGACAGAGCGAGACTCCATCTCAAAAAAAAAAAAAAAAGATACAACACTTTACTAGTCCTGCATAAAGTGCCTTTCACATATTTTTTCTCCAGTGGAAATGGAATACAGTTCTCCATTCACCCTCAGGGTGGCAAAGCTGGTATAGAGGGCAAGTGTTAAGTGCACTTTGCCAAGCCTTGTAGGGTTTTGTGGGCCATGATAAGGATTCTTTAGCCTAAATGGGATGGGAAATCATCGAAAGTGATTGAAGTACTTGGAGGGACACGATTTGGATGCAGTACAGAGTGAACTGCAGGTGGGGCAGGAGGGAATCCAAGATAGGAGCCTTTTGCAGGAGAGCAGGCTGGAGTGCATGGTGATGGGAGGGAATGATACTAGTGTGGAGGGAGGAGAAATACTTGGGAGATAAAAATGCATAGAACTCGATGATAGAACCAGCACTAGGACAAGATAAACCCTATTTTAATTTTTCCTAGAGACCACTTGCAAAGCTTGTTAACAGCTCACAGTACTGCTTGCTACTAGCTTTTCTTTATTCGGGCACGTTTCTCTGCATATAGAAAGATTTAAGTGTTGGTAGGAAGGGACAACTGACTGGGAAATGAACTTGTAGCACTGACCCAGGGCAGCCTTGAGTATGTGGTACGATTATTTTTTGGCTTAGACTTGTAGGCATTTTAACAAAACATCCTCACTAGACAGTTTTAATGTTACGTAAACTAAGACTTATCTCTAAACGTTCCACAGTTAAATGCAGTTTTGCATTCTTGGAATCCTACAGGATGCAGAGCTGGAAGAAACCTTAGGAATGCTTTCAATTTTTGCAGATGAGGAAAGAAGCTCAAGACTTGCCCACAGCCAAATGAACCTCATGGGAGAATCTGGATTAGTTCAGAGACCTCCCATTTCAGGCATACCTTTCCATTTAACTTCTGAGTCTTGGTTTTCTTATCTGTAAGTAGGGTTATTAGAGTTATACCTTCCTTGTAGGATGGTTGCAAGGATTAAGTTTAACTCATGTGATGCTGTCAGTACAGTGCTAGTAGCTTACCCCATAAATGCTTAATGAGTTAGTGATGATTGTTGGCTGCAGGGGTAAGAATCTACTACTTTTGAAATACCAGGAGGACCCAGACACAAACCACAAACACCGGGCTGTGATACGCGGTGAGCCCAGTAAGAGAGTCACACTGGGACTTTTTTTTTTTTTTCTTCTCTGAGGCGGAGTCTCGCTCTGTCGCCCAGGCTGGAGTGCAGTGGCCGGATCTCAGCTCACTGCAAGCTCCACCTCCTGGGTTTATGCCATTCTCCTTTCCCAGCCTCCTGAGTAGCTGGGACTACAGGCGCCCGCCACCTCACCCGGCTAGTTTTTTGTTTTTTTAGTAGAGAGGGGGTTTCACCGTGTTAGGCAGGATGGTCTCGATCTCCTGACCTCGTGATCCGCCCGTCTCAGCCTCCCAAAGTGCTGGGATTACAGGCTTGAGCCACTGCGCCCGGCCTACACTGGGACTTTTTTTAAAAAGAGGGTCTCACTCTCTTGCCCAGCCTGGCATGCAGTGGCACAGTCACAGCTCTCTGCATCCTTGGTGTCTTGGGCTCAAGGGATACTGACACTGGGAGACTTGCACACCCCAATTTTCATCCTGGCTCCAGCATCAGCCATGTTGTATGACTTGGTGAAAATTTTCACACAGAAATCAATCTTCCACCATTATAAATTTCCTCTGGAAGGAACTATACAGGCATGTGGCTAAGCGGACAACCACATCACTGTTGGGAAAGGACTGGAGAGCCCACAGTAGGAGAGAGGGATGAGGGCAGACACGGGCTCTGGCCTGGAGCCAGGATCATCTGGAGGCAGCTCAGCATGCCTGGCTTGTGCTGCCTGGCTTCTCCCAGGGCCCCATCATGCCATAGGAGTTAAGGGTCAAAGCACAGTTAGAAAAAAAGCACAAGCCGTTTCCTCTTAAGGCTGGGAAGGAAGCTGGGCACGACCACTCTTTACTCTCTACCTTAATCATGTAAACGTTATCTGACTGAGGTTAGTGACACCAGGAGTTTTACCTTGTTAAGAAACCAAAATGTAGCCAGGCGCGGTGGCTCACGCCTGTAATCCCAGCACTTTGGGAGGCCGAGGTGGGCGGATCACAAGGTCAGGAGATCGAGACCACGGTGAAACCCTGTCGCTACTAAAAATACAAAAAATTAGCCGGGCGCGGTGGCTCAAGCCTGTAATCCCAGCACTTTGGGAGGCCGAGACGGCTGGATCACGAGGTCAGGAGATCGCGACCATCCTGGCTAACCTGGTGAAACCCCGTCTCTACTAAAAAATACAAAAAACTAGCCGGGCGCGGTGGCGGGCGCCTGTAGTCCCAACTACTTGGGAGGCTGAGGCAGGAGAATGGCGTGAACCCGGGAGGCGGAGCTTGCAGTGAGCTGAGATCGCGCTACTGTACTCCAGCCTGGGCGACAGAGCGAGACTCCGTCTCAAAAAACAAACAAACAAAACAAAACAAAACAAAAACCAAAATGCACAGATACCTCTGCCAGATCAGAGGTAGGCAGAAGACCAATTCCAACTTCAAAATGAACATGCACGGTGTCCCAGATCTTCTAGATCTTTATACTTTCCTCTTCCTAAGCGTCAGGGAAGAAAACCAGAGGCACTAAAAACTGCCAGGTTGCTGGAGGGAGGGAGTGAATAGACGCACGTCCCAGCTGCAGCCTGTGCAGTGCTCAGGAAGCCCTGCATCGTGGGGCTGCTTCCTGCCCAACTACGGTGTCTATTTGAGATGCTGCACTTATTTAAGCTCAACTGGGACTAAGTGGGTGACCCCTTAATTTTGCCACTACCCATTATGTACCCACCCATACCCACCCCTCCAAGGCTGAACAAAAAGGGTTGTCTGACACCCAGGTTTTATTGTTTCCACTTTATTGCTCAAGCACGGAACTTGAGGCAAGCCTGGACCTTCAGCAACGTGCGGAAAAGAGGCTGAGGGGATTTCGGGACACAACCTGGCTGAGAGGGGAAACTGACAGGGGAAATACCAGAACAGGGAACAAGGGGTGGTCACCATCACACCAGAAGACATCAGCCACACCGTTGGGGGTGAGGAAGGGAACAGAGAAGAAATGGCATAGCAGTGGTTTTTCCCATGTCCCTAGCACCCACATGGAGGCCACGTTTGGAAATGGACTGGGAGAGGGACAGGATGAGGAAAACGGCTGCCCAGGAGTCTCCCTCTCCACCCTGGGTTCATATCAGACCCCATCCCTACCACTTGCCTCTTCTACCCTTGGAAAATGGACCGAACAGAGGGAGCAAAATAAATTAACATTCTGATGAATATGTATGGATGGACATATGTTCATGTGCAAAGGGGGAAGGGTAGAGGGGGTGACACCAGCTAAAATGATTCCCCACCTCAATCCCCCAGCCTACTCCTTTCCCCCTTCCCCCTAAAGCCACCATCCAACCAGATAGAAAAATAAAGGTCTAATTCACTCAAAATTCTTCAGTTTTTACAAAACTAACAGGGTGGAGGGGGGAGACTGGGGGCAGGCAGCCGCAGGAGTAGGGCTGGTGGAGAGGGGCTATGCTTCTGTCTCCACCTGAGACTGGCTCCCTGCCGTGTTGCTCTTCTGCTCTTCCTTCATCTCTGTGTCAGTGGGGTGGTCTCCTGAGGAGGCCTCTGCCTTGGCCTGCAAGGAAGAGGAACAGCAAAGAGGCTGACATCGCAAGTGAAAAAACACACACTTAATTTCTAGCAGAGTTACACAGATACACCCATTCTCCTACATCTGTCCTAAAAATATATCTGTATAGGCCAGGCCTGGTGGCTCACACCTGTAATCCCAGAACTTTGGGAGGCTGAGGTGGGCAGACTGCTTGAGCCCAGGAGTTTGAGACCAGCCTGGGCAACATAGTGAAACCTCAGCTCAACAAAAATTACAAAAATTAGTTGGGCGTGGTGGCATGCACCTGTAGTCCCAGCTACTCGAGAGGTTGAGACGAGGATTGCTTGAGCCCTGGAGGTGGTGGTTGCAGTGAGCTGAGACTGTGCCACTGCACTCCAGCCTGGCCGACAGGGCAAGAGACACTGTCTCAAACAAAACTAAACACTTATATATGTACAAATTCTGAACTCACAAGGTTACTCACTGCAATGCTGTTCTAAGCAGTATTGTCCCGTACGGTAGCCACTACTGTAAGTGGCTAGTTCAAACTCATGTGTTTTTAGTGCAAAATATATATTGGATTTTGAAGATGGTTTGAAAAATACACAAATGCAACTAAAATTTAATTCCATTTGTTTTTCACCTTTTTAACATGGTTACCAGAAAATTTGGAATTACATGTGGTTGATACTGTATTTCTACTGGACAGTGCTGGTTTAGAACACTGTTTAAGACTGGCCAGGCATGGTGGCTCACACCTGTCATCTCACCACTTTGGGAGGCAGGGGCAGGCAGATCACTCAAGTCAGGAGTTCGAGACAGACTGGTCAACATGGTGAGACCTCGTCTCTACTAAAAATACAAAAATTAGCCGGGTGTGGTGGCGGGCACCTGTAATCTCAGCTACTCGGGAGGCTGAGGCAGGAGAATCGCTTGAACCCGGGAGGCGGAGTTTGCAGTGAGCCAAGATCGTGCCACTGCACTCCAGCCTGGGTGACAAGAGTGAAACTGTCTCAGAAAAAAAACACCAACAACACTGGAAGACTAAAAGGGGACTGACTGACTGACTAAGATAAGCCACATCCACACAATGGAATACTATGTAAGCCTAAAGAAGAATGTAAAAGTTCTTTAAATACTGATGTAAAATAAGCCTCCAGCTACTATCATGTGAAAAAAGCACAGTATGTGCCAAATCATAGAGCACGTGCCTCTTGTTAGGGGAAAGGGAGAAAGCAACATGAATGTCTGCCTGTGCACTGATGCAATACACTGGAACCATACAAGAACCTGAAGGGTCAGCTGCTTCTGGTGGGGGAGGCAGACTTTTGACTGTATATACTCTGGTACAGTTTGAATTTAACTGCGTACATGTATCATTTATTTAATCACACATAAAAAGCATCTAGCTTTTTTTTTTTTTTTTAGACAGGGTCTCATTTTGTCACTCAGGATGGAGTGCAGTGGTGCCATCATAAGTCACTGAGGTCTCTACCTACTGGGTTCAAGTGATCCTCCCACTTTGGCCCTGCAAAGTGCTGGGATTGCAGGTGTGAGCCACCGTGCCTGGCCCACAAGAAAACATAAATCGGGAATTACACTCAGAGCAACCAACCCAACTTCTGGGGCTTGTGGGTAGGATCCTAGCACTGATCACAGAACACGGCCCCAATAGCAGGGAACACATGCTCCTTAATGCTCCAGGGAAAAGGGCAACTTTTGGTTTCTGGGATCGGCACAGACAACCAAAGGCACCAAGAGCCCACAGTAGCCAGGTTCCGTGGAGGGATGCTATTCCCGCTGTTCCCCACCCCAATCCTCACCTTGTTCTCCTCCTCAGCCAGCCTCTCAAACATATTGGCATAGAGCTTCTTCTCCCGGGCAAGCTGCCTTCTGATCCGCTGCTGGCACACAGCCAGCTGGGTCTTGGCGGCTTTGTTGTTGGGGTAGAGCTGCAGGACCTTCTGGAAATCAGCCCGTGCCAGTTCAAAGTCATTCACGGCCAGGTGGGCCTCTCCCCGGCGGAAGAGGCCCTTCTCATTGTTGCTGTCCAGTTCTAGGGCCTAAAGGATGCAGGGAGGAAGCAACATCGTGGGAGCTCAGGGCTTGTAGCTCATCTGGCCAAGACTGGGTTCCAAAAGTACCCCTCAGCAGGACTGCAAATGGCTGGCTCCACCCCAGGAAGAACAAGGCCTGGGGCATTAAATGGAACAATCCAAGGTCTAGGAAGGAACGTCATTTAATCCAACAGGCAGAGAGGGAAGACAGCAGGTCTTTGGATGAAATAAAAAGACTTCAGACATCAACATTCACTTTAGAATAAAGCAAGTAGGTAAGCGGAGAGGCTAAGAACCAAGGTGGGAGAAAACTCTTACGTGATTCTTCCCATTCCCTGTGTCCTCCTACTTCTGTGCCAACTGCTTCCCACCACTAAAGCTAAGGTGCTTGCTATGAACACTTGCATCCAGGCCTGTGGCCTGTAACCTCAGAGCTCCCACTGATCCACCCTGCTTTCCCTGCCCTGGTCACCAAGGGGAAGTTTCAGACATGCTGGCGCTCAGCTCTGCCTGTGAATGCTGCTTCCATGCCCTCTGTGGGGGCCTCACCTTGTTACAGCTTTCGATGGCCGCAGAGAAGGCCTGTAGTTTCAGATGACACATGGCCAGGTTGAGGTGAGAGGCCAGTCGAAGGGCCTGTGCCTTCTGTGCTTCCTCACTGGAAAAACTAGACTCATACTCCAGCCAGGACACAATCTTCTTATACTGTAGTAAAGCTTGCTTGTATTTGCCTTCCTAGAATGGGACAAAGGCTCAGGCACCTGGCACAGGTTCAGTGGTACCAGGCTCTTATACCCTGCAGACATCAGTGACACATGGCCACAAGAGGTTCCTGCTCCCACCCCTCCCACTGGCAAGGCCAGCAAGCTCACATATACGAAGTGAAGATGGCAGGTGCCAACCTGTCCACTTCTTGGCAGAAAATGATCTCAGTCACCAAGGGAAGGGTAGGCTCAGAGCAAGTCTTCCTGGGAGTGTCCTTAGGACAGTGACTGTTGGCTCACCTTGAAGTACACCGTGCCCCGCTCTTTCACTATGGTGCTCTGTTCCAACTTCTCTTCTGAATTCATCTCCCAAGACTCCTTGGCCTGCCACACCCCAGGAGAGAAACAGAGTTGTCAGTTACCCCAGAGTACGTACAGGGTGGAACTTGACTTTAGGTGGGAAGACCCTGAGCAAACTTACCTTTTCAAAACTCTTGAGGTGTAATTCATATTTCAGCTCAGCATTTGGTGGGATTTGGAACTTTTCCTTCCCAACACTGCCAAAAGCATAGCTGCAGGGGTGAAAAACACGGTGTCGTCTTGGCAACACTTAACCTGCTCCAGGCTGAAAAGGCTTCCCGTCCATTTCCTGGAAAGCACCTTCCCATCCCTTGAGAGTTGGTGCAAATGTTTGGCAAATCTTCCCTGGCCTCTTCACACCATCAGATAGATGGCCCCTCAGCATCCTTTGTACCCTTCTAATAACTTATAGCCAGGCAGCAGTGTGATTACTAATTTAAATGGCACCTCACTAAATTTAGAAGGCAGAAATAATGTTCTATTAGTCTCCGAACCCCTAGGAATTTTCAGTAGTGCCTGGCACGTAGTAGCTGTTTCAGTAATGACTGAATAAATTAATGGAGAAGAAAATCTCGATGGCAGAGGAGAGAAAGTGTAGCAACTATGACTGAAAAGACTGGCTTAGATCCAAGGAGATGTAGACAATTGTGGCCACACTTCTAAGTATACTGAGGATATCATAATGGTGTATGTTTGGTGTGGCCAGAGTTAAAAAGGATACAAACAGCTGGTTCTACAATTCATTTTATATCTTTGATCTTGGTTTGCCTGCCTGCCTACTCTACGAAGTGCCCACCCCTCACCTGGGCTTGAGGTACACAATGGAATGTTCTCCTTTCTCCATGCGCTGAATGGCCCTCTCCAGACCATAAGGCAGATCCAGGTTCTCCCCCTCGCCAATCTCAAAGCGGAGCTCCCGCTGGTCAAAGAGCTGGTCCTTGTAGTACCCTTCCAGTGCAACTGGTATGAAAGAGAGGCAGTGTACCAGAGTTGTAAGAGGGCACGTGACTGAGGAAGGATGCCATCAGCCTCCCTACATCACCCCATCACCCCAAGATTCTCCTAGCTGTGTTCTCAGATCTGGAGTGATTTAAAGAGAATATGATCCAACCCCTCATTTTATGGACAAGAAAATAGGCTCAGAGAAGGGAAGTGACTTGCCCAAAGCCACACAAGACCTAAATATCAGAATTAGAATTGAAAGCCCAGATTGTACTGTCTCACCCTCCACGATAGCACCCTCATTGGGCTTAGCATAGCCTTCACCGCGAGTCCGTATCCTGCGAATGATTCCGCCATCTTCCTCTTCTGTGAGATCTTCTCCCTTAAACTCAAACAACTCCACCTGTGGGACAGGATGTAACACAATTCTTTCCCATACTAACTCATGGGCAGTGAAACAGTCTTTCTCATCTGGGAGAGTCCCTACTAACTGCCAGGCCAGATCTGACCACAAGGGCAGTCACGAAGAGTTGGGTAGAGCGGCACTTTTTTGAAGTTCTTGGGGGCTGCCCTAATCTCAACTTTGGAAGAGGCGGGCAGACTACATAGATTTCAGTTAAGCTGAGGACAGCAATCTATTTGCTACCTGCTCTACTAACAGGGACATATTGGGACGCATTCCAGATAATCCTAATCCACACTACCTGATAAGCCCAATCCGGTAGGTATTAGAAATGATTACCCATCATCTCTCAGCAGTTTCTCAGTATTCAAGGGCCCACGGATTGGCTCAACCATTTTTTTTTCCTTTTTTTTTTTTTTTGAGATGGAGTCTTGCTCTGTCGCCCAGGCTGGAGTGCAGTGGCCGGATCTCAGCTCACTGCAACCTCCGCCTCCCG
>NW_012108585.1:3172827-3175441 GCF_000951045.1 Mandrillus leucophaeus | reverse complement strand
CTCCGCCTCCCGGGTTCACGCCATTCTCCTGCCTCAGCCTCCCGAGTAGCTGGGACTACAGGCGACCGCCACATCGCCCGGCTAGTTTTTTGTATTTTTTAGTAGAGACGGGGTTTCACCATGTTAGCCAGGATGGTCTCGATCTCCTGACCTTGTGATCCGCCTGTCTCGGCCTCCCAAAGTGCTGGGATTACAGGCGTAAGCCACCACGCCCGGCCTGGCTCAACCATTTTCTGATTGAACAATGTCAAGTTCTATCTCCTCAGGGAAGCCTTTTCTCAGCCCTTGACCCACAGGGGAGCTACTGCTCCCTCTTCTGATCTCTAGAGCACCAATATTCTGTACTGCCACTTACAATGGGCCATCGTTTCTGACCTCCCGACTCCTTTCAGCATTCTTCTGGGTACCGCTCTGGAGATAAAGACGTCTTAACCCCAACTCCAGACCCTTTGAGTCTGGAGAGGGGCTTGTGCCTGCCTCTTGCTATCCAAAGCTTCGGTTACTTCCATTACTAGCAGCAGCAGAGCCCTCTGCATTTCTCCTCCCATAAGGCCAGGCCCTCAGCCTTGGCTACATTGTCTCCAAGAAGCAGGAAGGGCTGGAGGGCAGCCAGGCATTGGGCTGAGATAAGGCCTGGCTCTTAGCCTGATGTCAGTGGCCGGACACTCACCTCAAATACAAGCGTGGCACTGGGGGGAATCTTTGGAGGACTGCCTGCTGAACCGTAGGCATATTCTGGTTTGCAGGTGATGTGGCACACCTCCCCCACCTTCATGGTTGCTATGGCAATGTCCCAAGCCTTGATGACCTCCCCTGCAGGTACAGAGGCAAACAGGACCACCTTAGCAGGGTTCTGATTCTGGGCTCAAACAGTGCTTCTGAAGAGTTAATGCACCACACTCATGGGGAAGCTGAACATCCTTTAGAAATGGGACCAGAAGGTGAGATACCTGGTTGCATTAAGTGCTACCAGGTCTAAGAACTGTAAAAGATCACCTGACCCTGAACAAAAGAGTTTAAGATGCAAGACAGTCCACCTTTGAAGGGGGAGTAAGGTGTTGGGAGGTGATGAGGAGAAGGGGAGACAAAGATCAGTATAGTTACAGAACGGTAGAAAAAAAAAGAGTGACCGAAAGAGTTAACAGACTGTGATAAACCATTCCTCCCTGAGCTTGGTCCTGAGAAAATGTTTCTGCTTGTGACAGCTTGTGTCCACCTCGAACCTATCCTACCAGCCCACTGACCACGCCTACCTTTTCCCAGGTCAAAGGAGAATTTGTCCTTGCGATCCAGACTGGAGTCAAACTTTGTGCCATCTAATAGCCAGCCAGTATAGTGGACAAAGACTCGGTCCCCAATCATGGGCATCTCTGTACCTGTGCCCTCTCTCTTGATGACCTGGGAGGAAGGGGGAGAAAGTGAGTAACCCAGGGTTTGGGGCCGGAAGGGGCACCAACACTGCCTGCAAGCCTCCAGAGGGAACATAAAGGGACTTCTCTGGGTTCATCCTCCTCTGCCTACTTGTCCCTCCAGGTTCAGCTACTAGCAACTTGACTTAGGAGTCAACTAACCTCCTTGTCTTTCTTCAGGTGCAGCAAGACTTGGTTTGAAAAAGGAGACAAAAGGCTGAGAGATTTCAGTTCAAGTTTCCGCTGTATGGATAAGTTTTAAAAATTCTCCACACCTTATTTGTAAAGCAGTGATGATAATCCCTATCTCCTACAATTGTTGGAAGATTAGACCAGTAAAGGGTTGAATAATAGATTATTATTATCATCGACAAAGGGGGAAGTATTTATGCCACACTTCCTCCTCCTTCCTTCATGCCAGTGGTCATCAGATTAAGGTCTGGTTTGGAGACAGGAGAACGAGAGGAGTATGAGTGAAGAGAACAGAAACAGTTCAAAACAGGTAAGGAAGAAACCAGGTTATAAGTGAACCCAGAGGCTCTCCATGGGACCTTAAACTCTGACTTGGGAGCGGAGTATTCCTCACTGCTAGGCTGTTTAAGACCAGGGCTGGAGTTATTTCCCAGAAACGCACAGGTTTCTTTAGCGCCACCTGGTAGGTGTGTGGTTACCCTCTAAGGGAAAGCTTTCACGGAGAATGGACAGGGTCTTGGAGGAGTAGAAAGGTAAAAGGGAAGGAATGGCGGATCAAAGGGGAAATGACCCTTCCTGGAATAACAATCTCATAGAAAACAGCAGGACGCTGGAGCGAGAAGGGGAAGCCACCGCACAGGAGAGCCGCTGGAGCAGACGCTCGAGGTCCCCAATAATCTGGTGCAAAGACAGATGCACTTCTGGACCAGCTAAAGGCCCCCTGAGGCGGGTGCCACACACGCGGAGCTCAGCGGTGGGAAGCCAGGATGAGGAGGAGCAGCGGATGGGGAGAAGGCATAAGACGCGGGCTGGGAATTCCTCTCCGGACTCTCCCCGGAACCTGCTCCGACCCATGGCAGGTTGTCCTGGCCCAGGTCAAGATGCCCTCCCCCCAGCTCCCCAGGCTATTTGTAGTCGAGCGGTCACTCGGCGGCAGGCTCCACAGCAGAGCGCCTCCTCTCCGCCCCACACCCCGCAGTCCCGGCTCGGGGAGGCGGCGGGGGGGAGGGGAC
>NW_012108585.1:3160749-3171618 GCF_000951045.1 Mandrillus leucophaeus | reverse complement strand
CTCTGGGGATCTCCCCAGCGGCCTCCCCTGGCCCTTCCTCCCTCCCTCCCATCCCCGCCCGCTTCCCTGTCTAACCGGATTCTTCCAGATTCTTCTCGATCGATCTCCCGACATCACTCCACCAGTCCGCTGCGCCTGCGGCGGGGTGTGGGGAGCGCGGGCGGCGGGATGGCGGTGGCGGCGCCCCCTCCCCGGGACCGGCCGTCACCACGGGCAGCGTGGTCTCTCTGCTATGACCCGCGTAGACCGTTCCCTACCTGGGGGAAAGAGGGCGAGGGCGTCCGGGGAGGGGGGAGTGAGCGGACAACGCTGCCCCGCTGCAGAGAGCGGGGGAAAGCGACCTCGGTTTCCCCAGAGCCGGGAAGCCCGGGTCAGGCAGCGGTGCCTACCCCGGCGCCTGCAGATGCTGCGAGCAGCGGGGTTGGCGAGGCATGGCCCGCGCAGCTCGGAACTCAGACGGGGCACGCACTCCGGGGACCCTTCCCGGCGGTAATACAGCTGCCGTTTCTGCGAATGCTTACACACGTGGGTGCCCCTCGCGAGAAAAGTCACTCGGTTTTCCTAAAGGCCCACAGAAGGAGTCTTTTCCTCTCAATATTTGTTTCCCGAGTGTTTTTCGACAGCCTGTGAAGCGCGCAACTGCCCGTGTCACCTAAGCCATGGTCGTGGGACCTACAGAGCCATCTAGAGAGGGGCCTGGTTTTGCTCTAACCCCAGTTTAGCATAGTGTCTGGTGAGTGGTGTCCAATAGTTACTGGCTGCATGAATTTTCCTTTTTTAAATTAACTTTTCCAAGTCTTGGCTGACGTTTTTTTCTTTTTTGAGACAGGGTCTCGCTCTGTCTCCCAGGTTGCAGTGCAGTGGTGCGATCTTGGCTCTCTGTAGCTGGGACGACAGGTGTCCACCACCGCACCGACTAATTTTTGTATTTTTAGTAGAGACGGGGTTTCGCCATGTTGCCCAGGCTGGTCTCGAACTTCTGGTCTTAAATGATCCGCCCCACTCGGCCTTCCAAAGTGCTCGGATTACAGGCGTGAGCCACTGCGCTCAGCGTGAATTTTTATTCCAATAATAATTATATTTTTGGACTTTCCGTTATGTGCCCGACACTGTGCCGTTGTACGCCATTGTCTCATCAAACTAAATTGAAAGCTTTTTAGAGATGAACTTTCAGCATCATAATGTGATGATTTATTGTAGTCCCTGCCGAGGGAACTTGAAAGGGATGCGGAAGAAACAGCCCTTCGCTCAGCAATTTACAGTACAAATGAGTTGGGCCGTAACGACGTCTCTTTAGGTGACTGGAGACAACTTCAGAGGATTCGGGGAGGAGGGCGCTGCCTCTGTAGGGGTTCAATCCATTACTTTTCTGCAGAAGTAACAGTGCCAGGGGCCACCCAAACTCCGGGAGACGAGGATGGTGGGTGCTCTCTTCCGGGGTGGCAGTTTACCGCAAACTGTCCTTGGCTTGCACCTACTGATACTCCACGTGTGGCGGTTTCTTTTCTGCATCTTTTTCTTCATCGGAAGCAGACAGTGTAGGACCCCTCCTTTAATTCTGTCCAGCACATCCTTAATGGAGCCCTTCAGATTGCCTGCCTAGACATTAACACATAGCCTACTACCCTGGTGGAATGAGCGTGTGCTTTGGAGTAAGGGGAGTTGGGTGACCCATGTGTTATGTCAGCTGTTTAATTTGGGGGCAGGTTAGTTAATCTTTATGTTTCGATTTCTTGTCTGTAAAATAGGGATAGTAACATTTGTAAAAGAGGGCGATTTAATGGTTAAAAACAGGGAATCTATGTAATGGTATCTAGCTAGCACATTGCTCGCCTCCAACTCCGCAGTTGGTAAATAACGGTCGGTAATGTGATCTGATAGGCGTTGCGGTGGAGATGGGGACAAAGGGCTAAGAAAACAGAGGTCTGTGAGACAGGGAAGGGCATGAGGACAAGGTTCCCAGTGAGAAGCTCTGTCCCCACACAGTGAAGGAGGAAACTAGGGGACCACAGGCATTGGGGTCTTGAATCGTGGAGCGGGAACGTACTGTTTCTCTTAGAATATTTCCATGTCGTTTATGTGATATTTTTCTGGTCATAAAAAGTACACATACTATAGAAAGTGTGCACGTGTTTTAGTCTCTTTCCTCTATCTCCTCACCCTTTCCCCAGGCCATTTAAGTTAGTATTCTCATTAAAGATGTTTAACTGGTACCACTCGAAATTCTTCCAAAATGTCCACGTTTTTTTGCAGAAGGAAGTCAGCACACTTTTTCTCATCCACCTTATCTGTAGGTGTTTCTGATCCTGCTGGGATCAGAAACTTTGTTCTTGTCACACGGAACCTCTTAGAGCCGACCTGGCTCAGATCCCAAACTCTGGGCCCATCATTTACACATCAAGACCCCTTGTTTCTACAGTTCATATTTTGACCTTCCTAGGCTGCCAATGCACTTAACATCCAAAGAATTATATAATATTTGGATCGTTCAAAAGACTGTGAAATGCATATAGGTGTGTGTGTGTTCATGTATGCGTACATGTTATGCAGCATACCGGTGCAGTGAAACCTGGAAATCTCACCCAGCCGGAGTTAGAACGTTCCCGGTATAATTTGCCAAAAATGTAATGCCAAAAAAAAAAAAAAAAAAAAAAACCAAAAAAACCCATTAAAAAAAAAAAAAAAAAAAAAAACCAAAAAAACCCATTACAGACCTTTACATTTTTTCTTGTTAACTTTGGTGTCTGTTGATTGAGAAAATAGAAACTCTGACCAAAAAAGCTATTACCTATTTCTTAAAACATTTATTTATGGCCAGGCGCGGTGGCTCAAGCCTGTAATCCCAGCACTTTGGGAGGCCAAGAAGGGTGGATCACAAGGTCAGGAGATGGAGACCATCCTGGCTAACACGGTGAAACCCCATCTCTACTAAAAAATACAAAAAAAAAACTAGCTGGGTGAGGTGGTGGGCACCTGTAGTCCCAGCTACTCGGGAGGCTGAGGCAGGAGAATGGCGGGAACCCGGGAGGCGGAGCTTGCAGTGAGCTGAGATCCGGGCACTGCACTCCATCCTGGGCGACAGAGCCAGACTCCGTCTCGAAGAAAACAAAAAGCAAAAACCATTTATTTATGAGTGATTTTAGTTCCATTTTCATACAATTTAAAAATAGTGGGCCCCATACGAGGCCTGTGCACAGTGAAGACCCATGTGAAGGTTAAGCTCATGGGCTCTGGATTGGATTCTCCTGGGTTCCAACTCCAGCACGGGCTCTTTACCTGGGTTCAAATCTCAGCTTCATCACTGAACTCACCGCCTGAGTCCTGGAGGAAGGTTTCCTTGTCCCTAAAATGGCTGTCACGATCATGCCTTTCTGTCAGGGGTTTTCTTTGAAGATTAAATGGGTGATTTATTTTTTGGAGGCAGGGTCACACTCTGTTGCCCAGACTGGAGTGCAGTGGTGCATCACAGCTCACTGCAGACTCCCCCTCCCAGGCTGAAGCAAATCCTTCCACCTCAGCCTCTGGAGTAGCTGGGACTACACAGACACAGACCACCATGCCTGACTAACTTAAAAAAAATTTTTTTTTTGTAGAGATGGGATCTCCTTGTATTGCCCAGGCTGGTCTTGAACTCAAGCTCAAGTGATCCTCCCTCTTTGGCCTCCCAAAGTGCTGGGATTACAGGTGTGAGCCACTGCGACTAGCAATGGGATATTACGTGTGAAGTACCTGAACTTGTGTATGGTACACAGGGAGTAGGTGAGTGGTAGTGTGTGTGCCACACTTCAGTCTGTTGATTGCTGGAATGTGCAGTCGTATTTTTTGTTTGTTTGTTTGTTTGTTTGAGACAGGCTCTCGAGCTCTGTCACCCAGGCTGGAGTGCAGTGGCATGAACATGGCTCACTGCAGCCTCAATCTCCCGAGCTCAGGCAGTCTTCCTACCTCAGTCTCCCAAGTAGCTGGGACTACAGGCACATGCCACCATGCCCAGTAATTTTATTTTTGTAGAGACAGGGTCTCACTATGTTGCCCAGGCTGGTTTCGAACTCCTGAGCTCAAGCAATCCGCCCGCCTCAGCCCTCCAAAGTATGGGGGTTGTAGGCATGAGCCACAGCACCCAGCCTTGGAATATGCAGTTGAAGATGTGGAAGTCTCCAGCCCTGAAGCTGAAAAAGCCACTGGTCTAGATAAGGCTTTGCTTATCTAGAGTTTCAGAGGAGTGCTTCTCTTCTAATGTTAAATTACATCTGTGCTTTATGCTTCTGGACACTTGACTATGAACTTGACTATCTCATGTAACTCACAGTAGCTTTACCTGCTGATATTTTGTCATTCCAACAAGACTGAAAGCTCCTTAAAGGTAGACTTGGTGTCAACACTTGCATGAATCCCACCATTAGCTGATCTCCTTGAGGGCAGGTGATGGGATATTTGGTGCTGGAAGAAAGTTTGTTTCCTTTTATAAAATCTAATTCTTGCTTCTGATAAATACACATATTTTTGTTTTGCTCTTGGAGAGATAGGAAGAAGCAAATCGTCATCTTACTGTACCTGTGGAGGCGCTGAAATTTGGCTTTGGCCTGGATCTTCAGAGGGTCAAATAGTCAAAGGCTGATTTCAGCATTATTTCTGTCTTCCTTGAACTTGTGTGTGATCAAGGATCATGTGGCCGGGTGCGGTGGCTCATGCCTGTAATCTCAGCACCTTGGGAGGCTGGGGCAGGAGGATTGCTAGAGGCCAGGAATTCAAGACCATCCTGGGCAACATAGTGATACCCTGTCTCTACCAAAAAATAAACACAATTTTACATATGAAAAAGCGTCATATATGTGTCTAGGTTATTATCATATCTAATTAGCATAACTAGGACTTGGATTGCCACTTGGGAAAAATAGTCTTACCTTCCATCATCCTCAGTTGAAAGTAAATGTTTATTTAAGATCATAAATGTGCATTGCAGTGAGCACAGGAGCAATCCAGCAGCTGTCGTTATTAAGAAATTAAGACGTGATTGTTCCTTCAGTATAACATCAAGCTTCTATGATCAGTCTGCTAACTTTTAGAAAAGGTATGAATTGCAATAGCAATAATAATTTATTGAGAATTCATATTTATTCTTGTGTCCTGGAAGTTCATTCTTTGTTGGTAATAGTTTTTGTTTAGTCAGATATTGACTTTAATATGTAGCCCTTTAGCATTTAGCCAAAATGTGATTCAGAGTATCTCTGAGTTTAACTCTTCACATAGGCTCATAGATGAGATGTTAGATGGCCCTTCTCTCTACAAGTAGCCTCCTCTGGGGAAATTATTTTGGTTTTCCCTTGGGTTTACCTCCTCAGATTTAATTTCCTCACGGGGAGAAAGGTTGCTGGAAGCCCCAGCCAGGGGTGGGGATTCTCACGTAGATTCCTGGATAGGCCAATCTCTCCCTCGTTAGACTCATACACCCTTGGAGAAGTGGGGTATCCTTTTTTAAAGGGGCTCTTGTTTGCCAGGGGCTTCATTGATTAATTATTTGGCACCCCAACCACTTGAGAAAGAAAAGAGAAATGATGGAGAACATCCCTCAGCCCCTGTCCTCAGGGCTTGCCCCCACAAATTTATACTTCCTGTAGACAGCCAGCTGGTGGAAAGATGTTTATTGAGCACCTACTAGGTTCCTAGGTCTCTACCAGAGGCTGTGGAGTGCAGAGTCTGTGACAGAATCTTCCCTTAAGGAGCTTTCCTACACAGAGAAGTAGAGCAGAACCCAGGGCTAGCCAGTGGGGCACAGTTTCCAAGTGCAGAATAGCAGCATCTGGGAAAAGTATTCTGGGAAGGCCTCACAAAGAGCTAGAACTTGAGAAAGAACTTGAAATATGGAAAATCGTATTTACTTACTTTTAAAAGAGACAAAACATAAATCTTACATGTATAGCTTGATACGTTTTTCCATACGTATGTGTCCACAAAACTGTCACCCAGATGAAGATGTAGAAAATGTCAGCCCCCTTCAGGCTCCTGGATGTTCCCTCCCAGTCAATCGTCATCTCCAACAGTAACCACTATTCTGACCTTTGTCATAATAGATTAGTTTTATCTGTTTTGAACATCTTTCAAGAGGAATCGTACAGTATAGACTCTTTTATGACTGTCTTCCTTCCTTCCACATTATGTTTGTGAAATTCATCCATCTCGTGGCAGACAGGAGTAGCTCATTACCTGTCACTGCTTTGTAATCTTCCATGGTTTGAACACCCCACACTGTATCCGTTCTACTGTTGATGACATTGGGGCTTCCAGTTTTTGGCTATGGTGAATGAAGCTTCTCTGGATATATTTGTACATGACTCTTGATGAACATATATGCTTATTTCAGTTTGGTAGATACCTAAGAAATGGAGTTGCTGAATTTGGGTTTTCCTTATGTTTGGCTTTGGTAGATACTGACAATTGCCTGTAGTTGTGGTTCAGGTTACACTCCCACCGAATGTGTTCAAGAGCACCAGTTGGTCCACACTCTTGCCAACACATGGTATTGTCAGTCCTTTTCATTCTAGTGCACCTGGGGGATGTAGGGCTAGATACGTAATACATAATCTGTATTTTCTCGATAGCTAATTAAGTTGAACGCTTTTCATATACTTATTGGCCATCTATCCAGTCTTTCACAAAAGAAAGACTTGTCTAAATCTTTGGCCCCTTGTAAAGGATTTTGTTGGCCGGGCGCGGTGGCTCACGCCTGTAATCCCAGCACTTTGGGAGGCCGAGGCGGGTGGATCACCTGAGGTCAGGAGTTCAAGACCAGCCTGGCTAACATGGTGAAACCCTGTCTCTAGAAATACACAAAATTAGCTGGGCGTGGTGGTGGGCTCCTGTAATCCAGCTACTTGGGAGGCTGAGGCAGGAGAATTGCTTGGACCTGGGAGGTGGAGGTTGCAGTGAGCCGAGATCACGCCACTGCACTCCAGCCTGGGTGACAAAGTGAGACTCCATCTCAAAAAAAAAAAAAAAGAAAAGAAAAAGAAAAAAGAAAAAAAGAATTTTGTTGTCTGGTTATTAATCTGTGAGATTTCTTGATATATTATAGATAAGATTTGCTTTGACACACACACACACATATATATAGAGTAATTATATTCTAGTCTGTGGCATGTCTTTTCACTTGAAAAATGTTTGTTTTTTTAAAATTTAACTTGTCCAGAGTTAATTGAAGCTTTTCTTAATTATCAAAAAGCTGGTAGAGAAAAAGATGGTACAAAAAGAAAATCTGTATCTCACAGTGAATCTGATGTCAGCAAATCACAGAAGAAAAGAGATGCTGCTGACAAACCAAGAGGATTGCCATAGGTCTCGATCCTGAAAGAATAATCGGTGCCACAGATGGCAGTGGAAAACTGATGTCTCTCATGAAGTGGAAAGATTCAGGTGAGGCAGACTTCATGCTGGCAAAAGAGGCAAGTGTGAAGTTTTCTCAATGGTAATTGCTTTTTTTTTTTTTTTTTTTTGAGAGGGTCTTGCTCTGTCGTCCAGGCTGGAGTGCAGTGGTATGATCTTGGCTCTTTGCAACCTCCACCTCCTGGGTTCAAGCGATTCTCTTGCCTCAGCCTCCCAAGTAGCTGGGATTACAGGTGCTCGCCACCATGCCCGGCTAATTTTTGTGTTTTTAGTAGAGACGGAGTTTCACCGTGTTTGGTTTGCTGGTCTCAAACTCCTGGCCTCAAGCAATCAGCCCATCTTGGCCTCCCAAAGTGTCAGGATTACAGGCATGAGCCACTGTGCCTGGCCAGTAATTGCTTTTTATGAAGAGAGACTAACTTGGCATTTTTTGTCCAGAAGATGAAGCTCAATCATTGTTCACATATGTAATATGAAACATGTGGGTCTTGCTTTTTGATTTACTAATGTGACAAAATAACTACATTCTAATGAAAATCAAGTTTGATATGTTGTTTTGAAAGTAGTGTTGAAAGAGTTGTTGGTTTTTTTTTTTTCCATCAATAATACTGGTTACTTTGAATAAATAAAAGATTTCCGTAGTTGCTTCCTTTTTTAGAAAAGAACATTTGATACCATGGTATATTATTTCTTCTGCATTAGAGAACAGCTTTTCTATATGTTGGGGAAAATTTTCAGTCATTACTCCATCAGAACTTATGGTTTTTTTATTTTTATTTTTTGAGACGAAGTTTCGCTTTTGTTGCCCAGGCTGAAGTACAATGGCGTGATCTCGGCTCACTGCAACCTCTGCCTCCTGGGTTCAAGCAATTCTCCTGCCTCAACCTCCCAAGTAGCTGGGATTACAGGCATGCGCCACCATGCCTGGCTAATTTTTGTATTTTTAGTAGAGGGGAGGTTTCTCCATGTTGGTCAGGCTGGTCTTGAACTCCTGACTTCAGGTGATCCGCCCTCCTTGGCCTCCCAAAGTGCTGGGATTATAGGCATGAGCCACTGCACCTGGCCGACCTTGTTTTCTTATAAGCCTAAGGAAAATTCTAGATTTTTATTTTTATTTTTATTTTTTGGTGTGTGTGTGTACACATAAAATGCACATGTAAATGGTTTTTGAAAAAAAAAATTCACCGAAACAAAAGCCACAGGTAAACTCATGTTTCTGAGATGCTATTATTCTAAGCAAGCTACGAGATAATCACTTCAAGTTAAAGTGAAAATTTTCCTGAAGCCATACTTTTCAAGTGAAATAAGTAATTCTACTTAATAGGACAATTTAAATTGGCTAATTTTAAAGCATCTATGTCTACAAATGAAATGGTTTGTTTGCAAAATTCCTAAAAGGATTTTTTTTTTTTTCACTGCCATCACCGGAGGTTTCCCCACCCAGATGAGGAAACGAGACAAATCCAGTGTGTTTTAATTAGCTAAACAAAACCGAGTTAAACGAACATTTGACAGTTTCTCCAGAGGGCCATTCCTTAAAAAAAGTTGAAATCTCTGTTGCTATATTGACTAAAAGGTCATGATTCATGGAATATATAAGACTTGGCTCATAAAAACCTAATCAGATGGTTAGAGGTGTTGGCAATCTAGGACCTGCTGCCATAAATGTGTGAACAACCTTTTGGAATGAAAACTATTGACCTGCATGTTTCTTCTTTACCCCAATGTAGGGATTCAGTCAGGCTGGTGGGAAAAATATTAGAGATCGTTATAGAGATAGATGCAAATCTTCCTGGAAGGCCGAGAAATTTGCATAACTTTGGTAATAGATCTGGCTAAAGGCCGCCTGTTCCCCGTACCTTTAGTTAAATAAATTAAAGTAGTAACAAAGGAATGTGGGGAAGTTATCTAGCTAGCTTGTTTACTCTTGTGGTCTTAAGACTAACCTTTGATGTACGATGGGAGCTTAAGTGCTTTCTACTCAGGAAGTCCACAATGTCAATTACCCTCTAGTGGTGTTGACTCAAGTCTTTTGTCAATTAATCTTTACCAGTAAATGCGCGTCTCCCTAGCTGGTCAGGGCAACTGTTTACGGGACTCTGCTGGAGTCAGTAAGCGACTCGGGGACACTCAGCTGGGCTGGCAGAGCAGAATATCTGTGTGTCAGTGTACCTCATTCATCTGTCCCTGGGTCAGGGGTCTAAAAAGGACAGACCTCCTGCAGCTGGTGTCCCTGTGTGAGGAGCGCTACCACACCCCAACTCATTCCTTACATGTAGACTCAGTATTTTCTTTATTGGTTCAGCAAAAACCAGGAAAACAACTCTGTGGCAAGCAGAATGTTATTGTACTATATATTGTTTAATTTATTGTAAATACTGGTGAACAGTGGTCAATAGTTTTATATTCCTTCAAAAAAAGAAAGAAAGAGAAAGAAAGAAAGAAAAAAAGAAAGAAAGAAAAGAGAAAGAGCGAGCTTGCAGGGTGTGCATAGGTTGTCTGCAAACGCTATGCCATTCTGTATTAAGGGCTTGAGCACCTGTGATGTTGGTATCTTCAAGAGAGGGTCCTGGAGCCAATCCCCCACGGACACTGTGGAGGAATGACTGTATTTGGATTTTGATAGAAAGCTGAGAAACCCGGAATGTCAGAGACATCCTCTCAGCAGTAGGAAGCCGAGTTAGTATCAGGAGAAGCCAGTGGTTAAATTCACAGTCTTTTTACACACAAGAGCAAAACACACTTTACAACAACGGTGGAAAAAACCCCATGCGCTCACTGAAGGGAATTAAAGATGCAGTGATAGTTACAACACGGCAACAGCACATATTGACAAGCGAGATCTCATCCAAGAGTTTAGGGTATGGTCGGGGGAGCCAGAGCCTCTCTGAGGATGCATCCTCCTTTGAAAGCACTGACCTAGCCCCTGCGTCCACGAACGTGGGAAAAGTGTGGGAGACGGCAGAGTCTCAGCAACCCCTCATTCCAGTTTGTCTCCTTAGACAGCATCCACATCCCCCATCCTGCATCAGCTCCTTTTCCGGCTTCCTGATCCTGCAGTTGTTTTTGCAAAGCGGAGAGAGGTGACTGTGCTTAGGACAATGCTTCACATTGCCAGGAGAGGGCAGCAGATCACGCCCCCATTCCCCGCGCTGCCTTGGCGCTGTCCAGGATTCCAGTGAATTTTCAAGGGTTGTTGAGTGGTCACAGGAGCCAGGCTGTGTGCCAGGCACTGGGAGTGCAAAGCCAACTGAGATACGGGGCCCTGCTCTGCAGGAGGCTGTGGTCTAAGAGGGCGAGGCAGCCATGGAAACATACAGGTCCAAACAGTGGGGTGAGGCGCTGGGGCAGAAGGCTCTTCAGGGGCTGTGGGGTCCCCAGGAGGTAGGGAGAGGAGGAGTATCAGAAAACCCCCAGCTGGGGCCAGGCGCGGTGGCTCAGGCCTGTAATCCCAGCACTTTGGGAGGCCGAGGCCGGTGGATCACTTGAGGT
>NW_012108585.1:3158213-3160699 GCF_000951045.1 Mandrillus leucophaeus | reverse complement strand
TACACACAAGAGCAAAACACACTTTACAACAACGGTGGAAAAAACCCCATGCGCTCACTGAAGGGAATTAAAGATGCAGTGATAGTTACAACACGGCAACAGCACATATTGACAAGCGAGATCTCATCCAAGAGTTTAGGGTATGGTCGGGGGAGCCAGAGCCTCTCTGAGGATGCATCCTCCTTTGAAAGCACTGACCTAGCCCCTGCGTCCACGAACGTGGGAAAAGTGTGGGAGACGGCAGAGTCTCAGCAACCCCTCATTCCAGTTTGTCTCCTTAGACAGCATCCACATCCCCCATCCTGCATCAGCTCCTTTTCCGGCTTCCTGATCCTGCAGTTGTTTTTGCAAAGCGGAGAGAGGTGACTGTGCTTAGGACAATGCTTCACATTGCCAGGAGAGGGCAGCAGATCACGCCCCCATTCCCGGCGCTGCCTTGGCGCTGTCCAGGATTCCAGTGAATTTTCAAGGGTTGTTGAGTGGTCACAGGAGCCAGGCTGTGTGCCAGGCACTGGGAGTGCAAAGCCAACTGAGATACGGGGCCCTGCTCTGCAGGAGGCTGTGGTCTAAGAGGGCGAGGCAGCCATGGAAACATACAGGTCCAAACAGTGGGGTGAGGCGCTGGGGCAGAAGGCTCTTCAGGGGCTGTGGGGTCCCCAGGAGGTAGGGAGAGGAGGAGTATCAGAAAACCCCCAGCTGGGGCCAGGCGCGGTGGCTCAGGCCTGTAATCCCAGCACTTTGGGAGGCCGAGGCCGGTGGATCACTTGAGGTAAGGAGATCGAGATCAGTTTGGCCAACATGGTGAAACCCTGTTGCTACCAAAAATACAAAGATTAGCAGGATGTGGTGGCTGGTGCCTACAGGCTACTCTGGAGGCTGAGGCACGAGAATCACTTGGACCCTGGAGGCGGAGGTTGCGGTGAGCTGAGATCATGCCTCTGCATTCCAGCCTGGGTGACAGAGCTAGACTCTGTCTCAAAATAAACAAACAAAACCCCACACAGCCAGCAGGAAGAGGTGCTTGGGCTGAGTCTGGGAAGCAGGTAGGTTTTCCTGGTTCCTAGGCCAGGCCGCGCACACTAGGCAGGGGAGTCAGGGCTCAGCGTGACACTACAGGGTGCGCTCAGGCTTGAACACAGGGCACTGGGGGCAGGAGAAGGATCTCAGAAAGGGGGAGGATTACGGAAGGCTGTCCTCCATGGCCACACTAACACCTGAGACCTCCTGGGCTCAGATGATCCTCCTGCCTCAGCCTTCGGAATAGCTGGGACTACAGGTGTGTGTCACCATGCCCAACACATTTCTTAATTATTTGGAAAGATGGAGTCTGCCTATGTTGCCAAGGCTGGTCTCAAAATACTGGGCTGAAGTGACCCTCCTGCCTCAGCCTCCCAAAGTGCTGAGATTGCAGCTGTGAACCACCACGCCTGGTCCATTTCAATTATTTTTAGTGTATTTGGTATATTTACAGAATTGTGCAACCATCACCAACATCTACTTTTGGAACATTCTGTCATCCCAGAAACTCGTGCCCGTCAGAGTTACTTTTCATTCTCATCCCCAGCCCTAGGCAACAAGTTATCTACTTTCTGTCTCTATATTAGGCTCTTCTGGATATTTCATATAAACTGAATCAGGCAATGTGAGTTCTTTTGCATCTAGCGTCTTTCACGAGGCATTGCATTGTTGAGGCTGATCAATGTAGTAGCATGTATCAGAACTTCCTTTTGATTGCTGAACAGTATTCCGTTGTATATTCCAGGTTTTAAACCCTTTGCCAGTTGATGGCCATTTGGGTTGTCTTGACCTTTTGGTTCTTGTGAATGGTGCTGCCATGAACATTCACATACAAGCCTCTGTGTGGACGTACATTTTCATTTTCCCTGGGTACATACCTAGAAGTGAAGTTGCTGGGTTTAAGGCAATTCTATTTGTAACATTTTGAGAAACTGTCATACTATCTTCCAAAAAAGTGGCTGCACCATGTTATTTATTTATTTATTTATTTATTTATTTATTTATTTATTTATTTTGAGATGGAGTTTCACTCTTGTTGCCCAGGCTGGAGTGCAATGGTGCAATCTCAGCTCATTACAACCTCTGCCACCCAGATTCAAGTGATTCTCCTGCCTCAGGCTCCCAAGTGGCTGGGATTACAGTCAGCTAATTTTGTATTTTTTTTTAATGGTGAAAAGATATACATATATTTAGAATTAGCCAGCTGGACTCAGTTTAGATGATCCCAATTTTGTTGGCAACATTCAAAGCATCGTAATCAGGAGCCAACCGAACATACACCTTCCTCTCTCCATCAGGCCAAATCAGGGTGTTGAATTTGGCCACATCCATGTCACAGAGCTCCTTCTCCACCTGTTGGATCTGGTTCTTGTTGGGCTTTAACGTCCTTAACGGACACAAGGATGTTGTTGTCTTCTGTCTTTTTCATGGCCGACTCAGTGGTCAGCAGAAACTTTTTTTTTTTTTTT
>NW_012108585.1:3152718-3157503 GCF_000951045.1 Mandrillus leucophaeus | reverse complement strand
CTCATTGTGGATCAATTTACTTTTTCCTAGTGACTAATGATGTTGAGCACTTTTTAATGTGCTTATTGGACATTAATATATATTCTTAGGCCAGGCGTGATGGCTCACACCAGCTCTTTGGGAGGCCGAGGTAGGCGGATCATGGAGCTAGGAGTTGGAGACCAGCCTGACCAACATGGTGAAATGTTGGGAGCAGGCCCCAAAATCTGACCATAAACTGGCCCCAAAACTGGCCATAAACAAAATCTCTGCAGCACTGTGACATGTTCGTGATGGCCATGACGCCCACACTGGAAGGTTGTGGGTTTACCGGAATGAGGGCAAGGAACACCTGGCCCACCCAGGGAGGAAAACCGCTTAAAAGCATTCTTAAACCACAAACAATAGCATGAGCGATCTGTGCCTTAAGGACGTGCTCCTGCTGCAGATAACTAGCCAGACCCATCCCTTTATTTTGGCCCATCCCTTTATTTCCCATAAGGAAGACTTTTGGTTAATCTATAATCTATAGAAACAATGCTTATCACTGGCTTGCCATCAGTAATTATGTGGGTAAATATCTGTTCATGGCTCTCAGCTGTGAAGGCTGTGAGACTCCTGATTTCCCACTCCACACCCTGTATTTCTGTGTGTGTTTCTTTAATTCCTCTAGTGCCACCAGGTTAGGGTCTCCATGACTGAGCTGGTCTCGGCAAGTGGTGCCCATACGTGGGGCTCAAACCCGGGTCGGAGGGTTGCTGGAGCAATGGTTGGAGAATGTGGCACTAAGCTGGAGGACACCCGAGTAATCTTAAGCAATCCCCGTGGTGGGTAAGAAGGGGAGCTCGGAAGCATCAGGGTAACAATGGGACAAGTGTGGGCTTTGGTTCATTCCACCTTGGAACCTTTTCACACTAATGATAAGGAGGAAGGAGAGTATAATGAAGTAACAAAAGAGGTTACAGAGCAGGTTTTTTGCCAGCTAAAGCTAAAGTGGCAAAGGAGGAAGAGGTTCATCCCTACCCTTCTGTACCCCCTCCGTATTTTGAAGAAAAAGATTGGCTTGACCCTCTAGATCTTTCTTTTCTGGAGGACCCTGGGCAAAAAGCAGTTGCCCCAGTGACTGTTCGAGCAGCACCTCAAGCTACCGCTCTCAGTTCTATTCAGGCAGGAATTCAGCAAGCTAGAAGAGAGGGTTATTTAGAGGCTCGGCAGTTCCCTGTTAGAATACAACCCCCAGATCAACAGGGAAATATTATAGCTACATTTGAGCCTTTTCCTTTTAAATTACTCAAAGAATTTAAACAAGCTATTAATCAGTATGGACCAGGTTCTCCTTTTATAATGGGACTGTTAATGATTGTTACTGTTTCCAGTCGGATGATTCCTTCTGAGTGGGACGCTCTTACTCCAGCTTGTCTAACTCCTACTCAGTTCTTACAATTTAAAACTTGGTGGGCAGGTGAAGCTTCCATTCAGGCTGCTCACAACACCCAGGCCCAACCTCAAATTAATATAACTGCAGACCAACTTTTAGGGGTCGGTAGCTGGGCTGGTTTAGATGCACAAGTGGTCATGCAGGTCGATGCCATAGAATATAGTGGTCAAACTCATTTCTCCTGTGTGCATTAGAGCTTGGGAAAAAAAATCAGTTCAGGAGGAGAACAATACCCTTCCTTTAGTGCTGTAAAACAAGGACCAAAAGAACCATATGCAGATTTTATAGCTTGGTTACAGGAGTCTCTTAAAAAGGTGATTGAAGATTCGGCTACTCAGGATATAGTGTTGCAGTTAGTAGCTTTTGACAATGCTAAGCCCGATTGCCAGGCTGCTCTGTGACCTATTCGAGGGAAAGCACATTTAGTTGATTATATCAAGGCCTGTGACAGTATTGGAGGCAATCTGCATAAAGCTACTTTGTTGGTGCAAGCTATGTCAGGACTGAAAGTGGATAAAGGAAATACTGCATTTCCTGGAGCTTGTTTTAACTGTGGGAAGCATGGTCATACTAAAAAAGAATGTAGAAAAAAATCAGTGAGTCAGGCCGCTAGACAGAGGAAAAAAGAAAACTGCTAAGCCTGAAATATGTCCAAAATGTAAAAAAGGAAAACACTGGGCTAATCAGTGTCACTCTAAGTTTGATAAAGATGGGAACCCAATTTTGGGAAACTCCATGAGGGGCCCGTCCCGGGCCCCATTCCAAACCGGGGCATTTCCAGCTCAGGCCATTCCCTCAACCCTGTGCAATGTCTGTCCCCTGCCACAGCCGGTAGTGCCGCAGTAGATTTATGCTGCACAAAAGCTGTGAGCTTTCTGCCTGGGGAACCCCCGCAAAAGGTCCTAACAGCAGTCTATGGACCCTTGCCACTGGGGACAATAGGATTACTTCTGGGAAGGGCTAGTTTAAGTTTAAAAGGAGTACAAATACATACAGGAGTCATTGATTCAGATTACAATGGGGAAATTCATATTGTTATATCTACTTCTGTTCCCTGGAAAGCAGAGCCAGGAGAGCGCGTAGCACAGCTCCTGATTGTGCCGTATGTGGAAATGGGGAAAAGTGAAATTAAATGAACAGGAGGATTTGGAAGCACAAATAAACAAGGCAAAGCAGCTTATTGGGTGAATCAAATTACTGATAAATGTCCTACCTGTGAAATAACTGTTCAAGGAAAGAAATTCAAAGGTTTGGTAGATACAGGAGTGGATATTTCAATCATTTCTCTATAGCACTGGCCGTATGTGGCCAATTCAACCTGCTCCATTTAACACAGTTGGAGTTGGTGAAGCCCCTGAAGTATATCAAAGTAGTTATGTTTTGTATTGTGAAGGGCCCGATGGACAACCTGGGACTATTCAGCCTATTGCAACTTCTGTACCTATGAATTTATGGGGAAGAGATTTATTACAACAGTGGGGAGCACAAGTTCTAATTCCTGAGCAATTATGCAGCCCTCGAAGTCAACATATGATGCATGAAGTGGGGTATGTCCCTGGTTTGGGACTAGGAGAAAATTTGCAAGGTTTGGAGGAATCTCTTCGAGTGGAAAGACAAAGTTCCCGCCAAGGTTTAGGATATGATTTTTGATGGCGGCCATTGTTAAGCCTACAGAACTTATACCTGCTTTTAATATGCCTATTAATGTGATTTCTGATTCTTCATACGTGGTTCATTTCACATAGTTAATTGAAAATGCTCAGTTACGATTTCATACAGTTGAACAACTGATGACAAAAACAAAAAAGGGGGAGAAACAGGGATGACGGGACACCACATATACAGTTGAATCTAGCATTATTAACTTTAAATTTTTTGAGCCTGCCCAAAGGCCAGATGTTATCAGCAGCTGAACAGCATCGACAGAAACCAGGTGCAGACAGAAGCAGAACAACCGGTTTGGTGGAGAGATCTGATAACAAAAAGTTGGGAAATAGGTAAAATAATAACTTGGGGGAGAGGTTATGCTTGTGTTTCTCCAAGCCAAAATCAACAGCCAATTTGGATATCATCAAGACACATGAAACCTTATCATGAGTCAGATGCTGAGGAAGAGACTCCAGGAGGATCCTGAGGACCCCCCAGTTGTAGCCATGTCAAGACTGATGCTGAGGAAGACCCCAGCTGTCATAAGCAACACCCGTCAAACACAGCCACCCACCTGAGGACAGATCAAGAAGCCGTCACAGATGGTGGGAGAAAACCTGAGGAAAGCGGGACAACCAGTCACAATGAATAATTGAATGGTAGCTATGATAGCGGTGATCACCATGGCCCTGAGTGTTCCTTCAACAAGGGCTGACACAGAGAACAATTATACTTATGGGGCATATTTATCAATCTTGGCTGGCAATAGTGCCTGGATGTAATCACTCTATGACGCAGTTACACATGCTTTCTGGTCTCAGTATTTACCATAATAAATCTCCTCCTGTAATTGAAGTAATCAGCCCTCAAAAACCTATTTGTAAACAGAATTGGACCTGGCCAGAAAAAATGAACATACTTGTTTAGGAAGATTGCATTGCAGAACAGGCAGAGGTGCTGCGCAACGATTGCTATGGAATCATTGTTGATTGGTCCTCTAAGGGGACATTTAGCTTGAATTGCACCTTTCAGTCTGCCACACTATGCTCAGCTGGTCTGAATAAAATGGTCAGATGGTAGAAATGATAAGAAATATGGCAATAATTCCTATTATCTGGAAACATGGCAGTATAGTGGCACCTCAACCTCAAATGATACGGCCCACTCTAGGAACTAAACATAAGGATTTGTGGAAACTATTAAGAGCTCTTAATAAGATCAAAATTCGGAAAAGAATAAAAAAGCATCTAGAAGGATACTCTACAAATTTGTCTTTGGATATTGCAAAATTAAAAGGACAAATATTTAAAGCATCCCAGGCACACCCAACCTTAATGCCAGGAACTGGAGTGCTTGAAGGAGCTGCAGACAGAATAGCAGCTAGTAACCCATTAAAATGGATAAAAATCCTTAGAAGCTCTGTGATTTCAATGATGATTGTGCTTTTAATCTGTGTTGTTTGTCTTTGTCTGCGGATGTGGATCCTGACTCCTGCAAGCAGGAGCTCACTGTGACAAAGCTGCCTTTACTTTTATTGCTTTGCAAAACAAAGAAGGGGGGGTATATTGGGAACAGGCCCCCAAATCTGGCCATAAACTGGCCATAAACAAAATCTCTGCAGCACTGTGACATGTTCATGATGACCATGACATCCATGCTGGAAGGTTGTGGGTTTACCGGAATGAGGATAAGGAACACCTGGCCCATCCAGGGTGGAAAAC
>NW_012108585.1:3150414-3151498 GCF_000951045.1 Mandrillus leucophaeus | reverse complement strand
ATATATATATATATTTTGTCTCTTTTGATGTGCCAAAGTTTTTAATTCAGCTGATGTTCAGCTTGCCATTTTTTTTCATTTTCTCACTTCCCCCCTTTCCTCCTTTCCCAGGTCTCATTAGGTTGCCCAGTCTTGTCTTGAACTATGATTTTGGTATTGTATCTAAAAACATCAATGCCTTACACAAGAACACAAGGATTTACTCCTATATTTTCGTCTAAGAGTTTTATAGTTTTAGTTTTTACATTTAGATCTGTGATCCATTTTCAGTTAATTTTGTGTGTGGTGTTAGACATAATTTGCACATTGATATCCTATTTCCCCACCACCATTTGTTGAAAAGATTATTCCTGGCTGGACACAGTGGCTCACGCCTGTAATCCCAGCACTTTGGGAGGCCAAGGCAGGAGTACTGCTTGAGTCCAGGAGTTTAAGTCCAGCCTGGGCAACATGGTGAGACACCTGTCTCTACAAAAACAAAAACAAGAAAAGACTGTTTCTTTCCAAATGAAGTTTCTTGACCCATTTGTCAAATAATTGACTTTAAATGTAATGATTTCTTTCTGGGATTTCAGTTACTTTTCAATTAATTAATTAACCATTTTTTGGGGGGACAGAGTCTTATTCTGTTGTGCAGTCTGGAGTGCCAGTGGTATGATTATATCTCACTGCAGCCTCAAGCTCCTGAGCTCAAGTCATCCTCCTGCCTCAGTTGCCTAAGTAGCTGAGACTATAAGTGTGCGTCACCATTCCTGGCTAATGTTTTATTTTATTTTATTTTATTTTATTTTATTTTATTTTATTTTACTTTATTTTAGTAGAGACAGAGTCTCGCTGCATTGCCCAGGCTGGTCTTGAACTCCCGGCTTCAAAGGCTCCTCTCTTCATGGCCCTTTGAAATGTTGGGATTACAGGTGAAAGACGCCACACCTGGCCTTTATTTCTTTTTACTGTTTTTTAGACATGTTCTCTTTCCATTGCCCAGGTTGGAGTGTAGCAGCCAGTCATAGCTCACTGTAGCCTCAAACTCCTAGGCTCAAGAGATCCTCCCACCTCAGCTTCCTGAGTAGGTGGATTGCAGGCA
>NW_012108585.1:3139578-3149038 GCF_000951045.1 Mandrillus leucophaeus | reverse complement strand
CTGAAAAAGTTGAACTCATAGGAACAGAGAGTAGAATGGTGGTTATCAAGGGCTGGGGGTGCTGACTGGGGAGATGCTTGTCGGAGTTAGGCAGGAGGAAGAAGTTCCAGAGATCTGCTGTATAACATGGTGATTAGAGTTAACAACATCACAGTGCAGACAGGAAAATGGTGAAGAGAATAGGTTTGAAGTGTTCTCACCACGAAAAATGGTAACTGTGTGAGGCCACGCACGTTACATAACACAGTGTGTTCATATTTGAAAAGCACTACCTTGTGCACCATAAATATATCCAATTTTTCTTTCGTTCTTTTTTTTCTTTTGAGACAGAGTCTCACTCTGTCTCCCAGTCTGGAGGGCAGTGGTGCAGTCTCAGCTCACAAACAAAAACAAAGTAGAGGGAACAGCATGAGCCTGGAGAACCTTTTCACTGCAGGGCCAGCTGGTGGGGCCACCTTTTGGGTAGATGAGAAGGTGCTGACTCCTGTGGAGTGAAATCAAGGGGCAGGGAAAAGCCCTCCCTGTGCCCTGGAAATGCCCCCGTGGCTGGAGCATCCTCCCGTTTCATGGATGCTTGCTGTTATGTGTTCCTGCAGAGCCTGCAACGATTGCTGCCCGGGGACTGGGGTGCAGTCATGTTTTATAAAACACACAGGAGCACTGAAGAGCCAGGTTGCGTGAGCTTTGGGAAAATTGTTTATCTGGTGATTCTCAACCTGTTTGGAGACTCGGGGCCAGCTTTGAGAAGCTGGTGAAGGCACATTTGCACAAGATTTTGCACACAATCCCAGAGAGTCTCAGGCCCTGTGAAACTCATCCCTAATCCCCAGATGCAGAGCTCCTGCTTTATGCTGCTGCACTTTATGCCTTAGTAAGAAAGAATGACTAAGAAGAAGGTTTAGCTGGGGTGATGGGGAGTGCAGATTTCTGCGGGGAATAGGGATGTGAGGAAGGGCTCTGAGGGAAGAAGAGGCGCAGAGAAAGGGAGCAGTGTGACCCAGGAGACCTCAGTGACCTTGACACACTGGCTCAAGGCCTAGGCTGGTCAGAACGCACGTGTCCTGAGTGACCCTGCCCCCTTTGTCAAAGACCACTGTGCGTGGGGAGAAGTTTCTGGGCATCTCCATAGGACATGCCCCGTGTGTTGGACGGACAAGCAAGCTACGTTTCTCAGCAGTAACTGCAAAAGACGATGGGGAGACAAATCATGGAGCTGTCACGAATCCTGGAACAACTTGGCCATTTCCTACAGGGTGACCCTGAGACCCAGGGCACTCGCTAAGGACACTCACCGTCTTAACTCAGTGATGAGCTGTTTTTCCTGTGTGCAGGTCTTCGCTAGGTGCTCTTACACCTCTGTCCTCACAGCAGCCCTGAAAGGAGAATGCATGGGAGGCAGTGTGGCCAGGCTGCCTGTGCAGACCACTGGCGTTCAAGTGGCATTTACCAGGGGTGAGACCTTGAGCCGATCCCTTGCCTTTCCCGAGCCTCCTCCTTCTCGTCTGTAAAACGGTAACAGCGCGCCGGCCTCTCAAGGGTGAGAGGAGGTTCGGTCAGGACGATGGCCATGAAAGCACAGTGTGGAGCTGCATCCGTTTTCTCTTGACGTGTCACAAATTACCAAAATACATACTCTTCATGATTGTAGGACTGAATTCCCTATTTTCCAGCTGGATGTCAGCCAGGGGCAACGCTCACCTCAGGGAGGCCAACCATATTCCTTGCCCCGAGGCACCTCCAGCTTCGGAGCCAGCAATGCTTCCTCATTGGATCCCTCTCGCCCTTGAGTCTCGCTGCCTTCCCTTCCTCTGACCTCTAGACCCAGATGTAGAAGGGCTCATGTGGTTAGGTCAAGCCCACAGGGATCATCCCCCTATATAAATGCCAACTGCAAAATCCCTTCCCATCAACACCCATTACTGCGTCACTGAGTAACTGACAGAAGATGTGTGTGTACCAGGACCCTGGAATTTTGGGAGCCATCTCAGAATTCTGCCTCCGTGAGGCCGATGTTATAGGATTTTTATTTGCATTTGCATTTTAAAATTTTATTAAAAATAAAAGAATTGTTATTCTTTTCAATGGCTACATCATATTCCATTTTTTAATACATGCCGCAATTTCTTTACCCATTTGTCTGTTGACGGACGCTTAGGTTGACTCCTGTTTCTTTCAGGTCAGCCAACACTTGCAGTGTTGGATTCCCTTAAGGTTTTCTTGGAGTCATGAGGTTCTTTGAAAATCAAGGCAGCGTCTTGGGTGAGGGGAACGGTCCAGTCCTGGTTGTGTCGAGCGACGGGAGAGCTGCACCCTGGTCCTGCCTCGAAGGCTCGAGAGGGCCGTGTGAAATCGTAAGGGCTTGGACCAACCTCGGAGACATGAGGAAGGAGTACTTCCCTCGAGGCTGTGGAAAGGGCTGGGACGACCTGTCCTCACTCTGTCCTTGTGCACACAGTGCATTTGCCAGCTGGCCGAGGCTCTGGCTCTCAGTGGCCGTGGAGGTGTCAACTTGGAGCCCCAGCTGGGGAATATCACAGGCGTGCTGTTCGAGCTGGTGAGTGCTGCGGGCTGGAGGCAGCCTGTCCTGGCCCTCTCTCTCTTCTTCCCCAGATCAGGTCACCACCTCCAGACGGTACAGGGGTCTTTGACATGGCGACCTTAGCTGCACACACTGCAGGCGTCTCTGAAACAGGCACATCTGAAACAGCCTGGATTCTGGGCACAGAGAGGGACGTTTTCCAGGAGGTAACTTGGATACATCCTGTGTGCTTTCTGGGGTGACAAGCCTTTGTGGCTTCCCCTGAACTCTAGGGAAAAGGCAGAAGGTTGAGGCCCTCCTTCAGCCCGTGGGAGGTGCCAGGTCTTCTGTGTTGTGGAGTAGGCAGAGGACAATTGAATATTTTACAAAAGGATGACGCCTTCTTTATATTTAATTTGATGTCCTCTGTCTTGTTCCCTCTGCAGCTGGGAATGTGGATTCCTGGGCTCCGGTTTTCTATTCTCCTTACAGCCTGGTTGCCATGCACTGCACGGCTTCATGCCTCAGTTTCCTTCTCCACATGTAGGGTCCCTGGTTTCCATCCTCCCAGGCCTGATGGCCTTGGTCTCCCTACAGATGAGTAGCAAATACTACTCAGATTGTTACTCCATGCTGAATCACAGCTCAGCTCTGAGAGCTTTCAACATACTAAGTTCATATGGTTCCCTAGCTCTGTGTGTGTGTTTGTGTGCCCACGTGTGACTCAGGACCACTTTGGTCTCTCTCTGGGCTGGAGTTGGGGCCTAGGTTCCTATGGAAAGGTGGGAATTCCATCCTCCGAGACAAGATTCGAAGTAATTAATGAGAACTTTGCCTGAAATTGAGGGAATCAGAAAGGGCATAGCCACGGCCCCACCCCACCCCTATTGTTCCCACTGCCTCACCTGGGGCTGACTCCCCTTTCTCCTGGCATGATTGCCATTTCAGAAAGGTACTCATGGCAGGACAGCACTGATGGACACCTTGCGCTGCCTGTGGGCAGGTATGTGGGGCAGGAGGTGGACTTGGCACATGCTTGGCACATGGCAAGTGCTGGGTGGACCTGGTTCTCTTTCTCTTTCTTTTGTCCAATTCATGGTCAGTGGTTTGCTGTGAGCATGATTTAAGCCTGGGTATTACCTGCCGTTTAAACATACCCCTGACTGCCCTGTATTCATACCCTTTTTACAGCCAGGTTATACGGCGGCGATCAGCTGGTGATTTTGCTGCAAAACATCATCAAACCCGAGGAACCTGCCAAGGCAGTGGCAGCCCTGCAAGTCTTCAGGGATGTGTCCTGCAGAGGTGAGTGGCAATGGGGCACAGTCCTGGGTTCTAGGACTCCATCGTTCCTAGGGAAATCTGCTTTCTCTGGAGACAGTCCGGTATAGTAGTTAGAAGCACGATTTTAAATGCAGAGTCATCTCAGTGGGTTCGGATCTTGGCTGTGCTTCTCACTAGCAATGTGAACTAGGGCAAATGACTTTTAGGCTGTGCCTCTACTTCTTCATTGGAAAAACAGAAGTAAAAATAATTGTTCCCTTTAGGGATTTTTAGTGAGGGTGGAGTGAGTAAATGTGAGGTGCCGAGAACAGGGCCTGCTCTGGAATGGTTTCAGAGTGGTTTATCTGTGATTACTGCCTGGAAGAGCAGGCTTCGCCTCCAATCAGGCGTGGACGTCAACCTTTCGCTGTGTGCTAAGCACTGTGCCAGGCATGGAGAACACACACAGAGAAGACAGCCCCTGCCCTCAGCGAGCTCCCTGTAGGGTGGGGAGGGTGAGGCTGTCCACACGGTGAGACAGTGCAGGACAACATGCTCTGGGCTGCTTAGATGGGAGTGACGATGCTGACAGGAAGGCAAGCAGGGGGAGGTCAGGGAAGCTGGGGTGGACTTTACAGAGGGGACGGGCCAAAAGCAAGGAGGAGCCTGTGACCATGGGTCGGGACAAGGAGGCCACAGGGGAGAGGAGCAACAGCCGAGGTTGGAAAGATTGAGATGGACAGACAGTGGAGAGGACAGCTTGTCTGGAGAGGCGGATTTGTGTGGGCAGTCGTGGAGGCCGGCGAGGGATGGGGCTAGAATGCCCTCCTGTGGAAAGTACCAGCCAGGCTTGTGGGTTTCAGTGTGGTTGGAGGCGCAGGGATGGCTGAGATGCCTGTGGAGACTCCACCTGGCCTTTGATGGCCAGGACTGTACCTGGCGTTCCTCCCGCCCGGCTGTCCTCCGATGTCTCCCCAGGCAGCAGAGGCGGGGAGGAGGAGGCTGACCTTCGGCTGCATGCCTGTGTTTTCTCTAGTGCCCCAGATGGAGACCTTGAAGCAGGAGGTGATGAGTTCAGTGGTTCTGCTGATACAGAAAAATCCGAGACCTGTGAGTGCAGAGGCCGTGTGTTTGTGCTGGGAGGGCAACTGCTTTCTTGAGACCCTGATGTCATGTAAATGGAGAGGGGAGGCAGATAGGGAATGAGTAGGAAGGCATCCTCACCAAGCTAATTCGGGCTGAGACCCCTGCCCTTCTGTTCCGTTTGGGTTCTTTAAAACCAGAGAAGAGTTTGAGAAGTGGAGAGGTGGTGCCTACCTGCCCTCTTCTGAGCCTGTTCTGTGGGCAACACTGTTGTGTCCTCAGGGGAGACACGGAGCTCCAAATGACACTGACTTAGGCCCCAAGAACCCTGGGAGGAGAAAGCCTTGCGCTTCATGGCTGGAGCGGGGCCTGAGAAGCTGTATTTTTAACAAGCCCTGCAGTCAGGGGTGCAGGCAGCAGAAACTCCCAGGTCTGGATGGTGTAGGACAGTGCGTTGGGATGGCTGCAGCAGGGCCTACTAGTTTTGAGTGTTAAATAGAGAACAATGCATCAGCCTGAAAAACAAGGGCCCAGTTCCCAGAAGGGTCACAGGAGGCTGGGCCCTCAGGACTTGCCAGATTGGTTCCTGGCTTTCCCCACAAAGGCCAAAACTTGAGACCTTTCCTTTACTTGGATTCCCCTCCACCAACACTCCTGCCAATTTCAGTGTCTGCGGCACACAAAGTGTGGGAAGTCAGTGCTTGGAGTTCTCCAGGAGGACGACGGGGCTGGAGTGGGTGGGAACCTCAGAGCAGAGGACGGAAGTGGGCAGGTCCAGTCACGGGTGGTCTGTCACAGCCACAGCGCCCACTGAAGGGTCACAGTGGACTTGGAGTCAGGAGGCCCGAGGTCCTTGAAGACCTCCCTGACCTGCTCTGGTCCACTGTGGGCTCACCTGGAACAGGAAGCCATCCTGCAGCCGTTTCCTGTCACGCGTGTGATGGTCTGTGACCCAAAGGGTACGCACGCCCCTGCTGAGCTTTGTCGAGATTCTGGGGCAGCACAGCTACTTGACCCTGCCCCAGGGGAACACCATCAGCCACCACCTTATTAGGCTCAGCCAACCGGAGCCCTCAGTGAGCAGGACCTGGTGCAAGTGAGGGGACCGAGGGTGGAGCGAGCCAGGGGCAAGGGACAGAGAAGGGCAGGGGTGGGAGCAGAGACACAGAATAGGGGCCTGGCTGGCCTGACAGGGAGGTGCTTTGGCATCCACACCCCTCATCAGTGGGCCGGGGCCACCATTCCAGGCCTGATGCCAGATATGGAGGGAGGAGGGAGGGTTGAGGGTCACGGGGGTCCTAGGAAGAGGCGCCCCAGGCCGACGGGCTTGGAGGGGGGCCCTGGGCACATAGTGGTGGGACTGGAACATGGGGAGGGAGAGGAAATGGTGAGGGCCTGGTTGTCTCCTCTGTGTGGCCTTGTTGTGAGCTTCTCTCTGTTGACCTGGGACAAATCCCCCAGCCTTTCTGGACCTCCTTTTCTCAGCAAGTATGTTTTGAGTTTCTTAATTTTCCCAGTGCTGTGACAGACATAAAGGACATGTGGAGAGACAGGATGTACACCTGACTTTGAGGGGTTCACAGTGCTAGGGAGGGAGACAAACCTGGAAGTGACCTCACCACCCATAGTTAAAGGTGACAGAGGTACTAACAGGTGCAATGGGATCTTAGCAGAGCAGTGGATAACTTGGCCTGCAGGAGTCACAGAGGGCATCAGAGAGGAGGTGGCATCTGAGGGCATTTGGGCAACTTGTTCAGCAGGTGGAAAAGAATGGGAGGGCTCAGTTTCGGCTCTACCATTCTTTGGGTTTGTTCTCATTTTCTTCTTTGCCTTCATTCTTCTCTGCCTCCCGTTTGCTTCTCTGGCTGTTCAGTTGTTCTCCCTGAAGGGCTACAGAGAAAAGGCATTTGGAAAAAATGCCCTAAGGCTGTTATAAGCCCCGCATCCCATCGCCTCCCCGCACCTGTCGTCAATCGAATGTGGGCCCGCTGTGGATGTGGGAGGTCCCCCAGATGTTGCAGATCCTGGATGGTGAGGGCTTGCTTGAAAGGGAGGAGGAGTGGGGCTGGGCTCTGGGGCCGACTGTGGAAGGGATGGAGTTCCAAGCTGAGGGATGGACTTTCCTCTGGGTGAGGACGGGAGCAGCCTCCCTGTCCCTCTGGAGTGTCATCTGGGTGGATCTGCTCATGTGGGCCATGCTGTATGCTGGGCAGACGTGCACTCCAGTCCTGTGGCTCCCGTCTCTTCTTGCGGATGGAGGACCCGGGAAGATTGTGGGCTTTGAACCAGACACAGCCGTGTCTGGCCCCTGCCTATCCCTTGGCCTCCAGCATCCCTCTCTGTAATATGAAGTCCCCTCTCCTCAGTGGCGTTCCTGCTCGGCTCTCTGGTCTCACCTCTGTCTCATCCCGGATCTTAGGAAGTTCCTGTCGCTCTTGGAGCTGGATGGCAGAACAGAGCTGCTGCTCACCTGCTACTGGAGTGTGCTCTGCCTGCCCCCATCAGAGGCGATGCAGAAGGAGGTGTGCAGACCCACAGAGGGACAGGCCAGTGTGGTAATGAGCTCTTTGAAGGCTGTCAACTGTTGTTGTTTTTGAGAGGGTAGAGGTTGTAGGCTTGACAGTTTTATGTAAGGCTTTCTTGTCATCTCTAAGAAAAACAAAAAGGAAGGTCTCATTGGAGGAAGGGGCTGCTAGGTGAGGCAGCCTCACCTCCACCCAGGAGATTATCATTCTTCCGCAGGGCACTCATTGGTGATCACTGTCCCCCTGGAATCTTCTGGCTCAAAGGTGGACACTGACGCCCTCCCTTTATTTATTTCATTGCTATTATTATTATTATTGAGATGGAGTCTCACTCTGTCGCCCAGGCTGGAGTGCAGTGGTGCAGTCTTGGCTCACTGCAATCTCCGCCTCCCGGGTTCAAGCGATTCTCCTGTGTCAGCCTCCTGAGTAGCTGGGACTACAGGCGTGCACCACCACGCCCAGCTAATTTTTTGTATTTTTAGTAAAGACAGGGTTTCACCGTGTTGGCCAGAATGGTCTCGATCTCCTGACCTCATGGTCTGCCCACCTTGGCCTCCCAAAGTGCTGGGATTACAGGTGTGAGCCTCCGCGCCCGGCTGACTCTCTCCCTTTATAGCTGTGGTACAGCTGAATCCAGGCTGGAAGGTGCAGACATGACTTTCCTCAAGGCCTATGGGTGAGCCACTGCAGGGAGCCCAGGGGTAGGAGTCTGAGTCCCTGTCCTGCAGGGCCACCAGGGTTTCCTGGAGGGAGGGCGGGGGGTTCGTGTCTTCATCTGCATTCTTTGGTTTTTCTCTTAGGAACTCTTTCCCAATCTCTGAGTATTCCTTTATCTTGACTGGTTGTTCTCATTTTATTGATGCCATAGTTGCTTGGATTTCTTTGAGGATATTAAGAATAATTTTTTCGAGACAGAATATTCTGCTATCTATGAAAGTTTGGTTTCTTGGGGACTGTTGGCTTCGTGTGGTTCTGGTGGTGGTGGGTGGGCGTTTGACAGGGCTTCCTCATATTTGAGGCAGGCTGGGAATCCCGGCTGCCCAGCAAGATTGGCTTTAGTCTTGAGTTGGGTTTCTTTTGAGGACTTCATTCTACAGAGTGCGGCCTTTCCTTTTCTTTCACGCTTCCTGCCACTTTTGAGGCCCACAAGTATCTTGAAGGAGACCTTCCAGGCATATCACCTACTTTCTTGATAAGGTTTTGGTTTAAAGGCAAATACTCACTTTTTCTGGGCAGGTCCATATTATTCATGAAAGGGCAAGTGGGAGAAATGCCTTGTCCTGGAGATTGTGATTGCCCCGCAGATGGCCAGGCCAGCCCTCTTTCTTCCCTGGTGCCAGCGACCTCCTAGTCATTTCTACTGACCCAAGCAGCACGCACCACGAGCAGAGCCCCAGAATGAGCACAGCCTAGGGTATGGGAATACAGGGCTGGGGGAAGCCCAGGCAGACTTTTGTGCTCTTGTACAAAAAACAGAGGACTCCATTCAAGTTCACAGAGGGAAGGCAGCACTTGGAAATGTAGCGGGCAAGTTGCAGGGCAGAATTTAGCAGGGAAGCCTTCCTGGGGGAGAGAGAGAGCCCAGTAGAGTTTAGGAGGAGGGAGGGGGAATATTGGGGCAATACTCTTTGAGTCCCTCTTTCCTCTTCAGTCACTGTTCGGGAAGTCCCCGAACCGTGGTCTCTCTGCAGGCTGGTGGGAGCTCCCAGAACCGAGACACACGGATCCAGGCCTGCTTGGAGTTCAGTGGGATAAGGTCCTTGAAAGTCGTGCATTGGGTTCCTAGGGTTCTCATAATAACGCGCCATAGCTGGCTGGCTTTAAACATCGGGTGTTCATTGTCTCAGTTGTGAAGGCTAGAAGTTCAAAGCCAAGGTGTTGTCAGGGGGAGTCCTACTGGAGGCTCTGAGGCGGATCAGCTGCTTGGCTGTCTCCTGGCTTCTGCCGGTTCCTGGCACCCTCTGTTCTGGGCCTTGGAGACACGTCACTCAAAGCTCTGCCTCCATTTTCACAGGGCGCATTCGCGTGTGTGTGATGTGTGTGTGTGATGTGTGTGTGTGATGTGTGTGTG
>NW_012108585.1:3132207-3139208 GCF_000951045.1 Mandrillus leucophaeus | reverse complement strand
CGTTCTCCTGCCTCAGCCTCCCGAGTAGCTGGGACTACAGGCGCCCGCCACCTCGCCCGGCTAATTTTTTGTGTTTTTAGTAGAGACAGGGTTTCACGGTGTTAGCCAGGATGGTCTCGATCTCCTGACCTCATAATCCGCCCGCCTCGGCCTCCCAAAGTGCTGGGATTACAGGCTTGAGCCACCGCGCCCGGCCATGTTCTCTTCTTAATAGGACAGCAGTTATCGGACTAGATAGGGCCCACTCTAATCCACTGTGAGCTCCCCTTACGTTGATCTCATCTGCAAAGACCCTCTTTCCAAGCAAGGTCCCATTCTGGGTTTTAGGTCGACCTGAATTTTGTCAACCCTGTAGAGCTGAGAACAGAGCGGTCAAGGGTGGGAGAAGAGATCAACCTGAGGATCAAGCTTGGGCACAGAGCTTTGAGAGAAGTGTGATCAGGGTTAGGGTCTGAGCAATGTTGGTCTTCTCCCTTGGAGGAGAATTTTCCCTTCTTCCTTCTGCTCTTCAGCCAGGGCTGCGGCCATCTCCTCTCTCAGCTCCTTTCTGCTGCCTCCAAGGAATTAAAGGTTGGAAGCATGGGCTCTGCACTTCCGGACCCTGCAGGTCCAGAGCCTGGTTCTCCTGTTAGCTGTGTGGCCTTGGGGACGTATGCCACTTCTCCCTACTCCAATTTCTCTGGGGAAATGGGAGAACAGTAGTACCTGGTTTATGCAGCTGTTCTGCAACTGAGTGAGACAATGTTTGTAACGTGCTTGGCTAAAAGGAGTGAAGTTCAGGTTCAGGCAGTTTGCCTATGTTAAAATTGGCTTGGCTGTGTTTTTAGAGATTTGGCTCACTTTATGCTAAGGTCAGTGTGATATTCTGGCCTTCTCTTGATTATCCTGTTCCCCACTTACCACATGAGGCTTCAGTTTTCTTTGCAGTTCTTTTTGTTGTCAGAATTGAGATCACTCAGGGGTACACAGACAGAGTATTTTGTTTAGAAGTTACTGAGGTAATCATTTTCTGTGTGGTTACAGCATCAAATTGATATAATTTAGATTTTAAAATTTGTGTTAAATTTTAGAATTTCTGTTCTCATTTCTTTTTTTTTAGGTGGAGTCTCACTCTGTCACCCAGGCTGGAGTGCAGTGGCCGGATCTCAGCTCACTGCAAGCTCCGCCTCCCGGGTTTACGCCATTCTCCTGCCTCAGCCTCTGGAGTAGCTGGGACTACAGGTGCCCGCCACCACGCTCGCTAATTTTTTGTATTTTTTTTTTTTAGTAGAGACGGGGTTTCACCGTGTTAGCCAGGATGGTCTCGATCTCCTGACCTCGTGATCCGCCTGCCTCGGCCTCCCAAAGTGCAGGGATTACAGGCGTGAGCCACCGCGCCCTGCCTCTGTTCTCCTTTCTTAATAGAAGATATTGGTGATGTAAAGACTTACGTAAGTAAAAAGTTACAACTACAGTTGTACTTGGAGTCATCTTGCTCCCATCTGGATCCTCTTAACCTGCTCCTCAGTGAGCCCTATGGAGAACCATATTCATTGGCTTCTGATTTGTCCTTGCCATTTTTATTGTGGAAAGAGGCAAATATGTGTTTCTTGTAGATTCTGATTTCCCTTTTTTTCTCACACAGTAGGTAGTGCAGTCTCTCCAGTGCTCTGAATCTTGCTTTTATCACTTATGCACAATGGGTGGCAAATATATTCCTGATTTTTTATTGTTGCATACATTGTATGGATGGACTATAGTTTATCTGATCAGTCCCCTATGGATGGGCATTGGGCTGACTCTAATCAATCATCATGTTGCTGCTATCTGCTAGTTCTCTTCTTAACTTTTTTTTGATATAATTGTGGATTCATAGGTAGTTGCAAAAGTAGTAGAGGGACAACCAGGGCATTGGCATTGGTTGACTATTATTAGACAATGGACCTTGTTAGACTACGGACTTTATGCAGCTTTCAGTGTTTATGTGCACTGTGTGTGTGTGTGTGTGTGTGTGTGTGTGTGTATTCTGTGCAAGGTGATCTCATGTGTAGTATCTTGTAACCATCTCCACCCCTGCCATTGCCATAGAACTGTTTCCTCACTGAGTGGAACTCACCTCCCTTGTCATTCCTCTTTGGAATCACATCCCCACACATTGCCCCTGTGTCCCTGGCAGCCGCAAATCCGTTCTCTATTCTCCGTCTCTAGTTTTGTCATATGGAGGATGTTATGTACATAGAACTGCGTAGTGTGTAACCTTTTAAAAGACTGGCCTTTTCCACCAAACTTCCTTCTCTCATGATCCTCCAGGTTGTGGCCTGTATCAGTGGTTGATTTCTTTTTACTCCTGGGTGGTATTCTCTTGCATGGATATCCTAGAGTTTGTTGACTCCTTCACCATTAAAAGATATTTGGGTGGTTTCCACTGTGAGGCTATTCTGAATAAAGCTCTTAGGAACATGCATGTACAGGTTTTTGTGAACCTGAATTTTCATTCTTTGGCTTAAATGCCAAATAATGCAATTACTGAATCACATGGGAAGTACATGTTTGGTTTCTTAAGAAACTGCCAAAATTCTTCTCTAAAGTGGCTGTACCATTTTTCAGTCACACCGGCGATGTATGAGATGTTCAGTTTTCTTGCATTCCTGCTAGCACTTGGTGTTATTTTTTATCTTACCCATTCTAACTGGCATAGTGAGAGCTCATTGTGGTTTCAATGTGCATTTCTTTAATGACCAATGGTGCTGACCATATTTACATGTGCACATTTGCTGTTCAGCTACTTTGTTTGGTGAAATGTCTGTCCGTGTCTTTTGTCTGATTTCTCATGGGGTTCTAAAAAAATGTGCTGAGTTTTGAGAGTTCTTCATAGATTCCAGATACAAGTCCTTTGTCAGATATGTGGTTGTGGTTATTTTCACTCGGTCTGTAGTGTCTTTTCATCCTCTTAATAAGATCCTTACAGAACAAAAGGCCTCCATTTTCATGAAGTCCACTTTATCACTTTTTATTTCTATGAATTGTTATTTTGGTGTCATCTCTAAGAACTAGGTGTTAGCTATTTCCATGTTTTTACTTACTCACTAGAGTCTTCTTTTTACATTAGGGGAAAAGCTGGTGCTTCTGCTACTCTTCCTACCCTGTTCCTGAGCAGAAAGCACTGGACCCCCAGAAGCCGCATGCTGTGCTGGCCTGGATGCTGCTCTCCCCATAATCCCCAAGGTGAGGGGCCTGGTGCCCCCTCCCACCACCTCCAGCTACACTTTCCTTTCTTAAAAAAACCTAAAAGGCTAGTCCTTCTTCACTCCGAAGTTCTTTCAGGAAGGCTTCTGAAATAGTATGTCTCAAACTTCTGTGAATTCCACCCACAGTCAAAAAGACGTTTCATAAGGGGACCCTCTAGATACTCACATCTTCACCCACAGTCATAAGACGTTTCACAGGGAGACTTTCTAGATACTCACATCTTTTTTTCCTTCTTTCTTTTTTTTTTTGAGACGGAGTCTGGCTCTGTCGCCCAGGCTGGAGTGCAGTGGCCGGATCTCTGCTCGCTGCAAGCTCCGCCTCCCGGGTTTACGCCATTCTCCTGCCTCAGCCTCCCGAGTAGCTGGGACTGCAGGCGCCCGCCACCTCGCCCGGCTAGTTTTTTTGTATTTTTTAGTAGAGATGGGGTTTCACCGTGTTAGCCAGGATGGTCTCGATCTCCTGACCTCATGGTCCGCCCATCTCAGCCTCCCAAAGTGCTGGGATTACAGGCTTGAGCTACCACGCCCGGCTGATACTCACATCTTTACCCACAGTCATAAAGACGTTTCGTAAGGAGACCCTCTAGATACTCACATTTTTGGCAATTTAGCAACTGTTTCACGCACAGCACTTACCTTTGTGACATGTGATGCACCCTGATAGTTTTCACTGTGCTATGCTACGCTGGACTATTCTTTTAAGAGTCAGTCATAGCTGACCAAATGGATATCACCACCTTTTAATGGATCTGCATCTGCAGCTAAAATGCTCCAAAAATTCCAGAAGGACAAAAAAGTCTCAGGCCTGGCTTTGCCGCCAGTGCCCTCTTCTGGGCAGCTTTATTATAAGCCGTGTCTTGAAACACTTGTGTGATTGCCAATAGATGTATATGTGCACTGAGTCTCACCAGAAAATATACTTATGTCTGTTGGTTATAACAAAAGTTTAAGAAACTATGTTTAGAAGTTTTCCTAGTCAGGAAAGGCCATACTGAAAAGGGCATTGTGTGTGTGTGTGTGTGTGTGTGTGTGTGTGTGGCGGGGTGGGGGGGGCTCCCATTCCTCTAAGACGATGACAGAGGCTGTGCAGGTGTTTTCTATGTGATCTCCTCTCCTCCTGCAAATTACTCCCAGAGGAGAGATCTCAGTGACCTGCCTCCACCTCCCCAGACATGTTCCCACATTTGGGTCAGCCTGAGCAGAGGGCAGAGCTCACATCTCTGTGTGTAGAGCAGGCTGAGCTCACTGCAGGCCTCCGTGCCATCATTCATCTTCACTTCACAGGTCTCGTCCTGTGACGTCTCCTCCTGACCCACCATGGCTGCCTGACTTTCCTGGGAGTGGCACCTACAATGTTCAAGATAGAGAAAAACATCAAGACCAGCCAGTCCTTCTCCCCTTCCCTCAGCAAGTAAAGCATCACGCATGCACATATCCGTACACACACAAACACATGCACACACAAGCACATACGCACACACACAGTGCACACGCACGTGAACATGCATGCAATTGCTGTGGGCTCATACTCTTGTGATAGCCATTGAAGTGTTAAGATTAGAGTGAGGGTTCCATGTGAGAGGGCATCTGGTGTAGATCCAAGGAGATCTGAGTCCTGACCCTAATTCACTTACCATCTGGTCCAAGTCACTTAGCCCAACACATGCCTCAGTTTCCCTTTCTGTGAAATTGGAGTGACATGTGCCCTGCCTGACTCAGAGGCTTGTTGTGAGTCACAAATAAAGCAACAGATGAGACGGTGCTCTGAGGGTGGAAAGAGCCAGCTTTGACGGAGGGTCCCGAGTCCATAAAGGGTGGGCCCGTGAAGAGGCTGCTCCCCACCAACCCACAGCTATGATAGCTGGGCCTTTGGCATTTGTTTGGCCATAGCTGAGGTGTCCCTGGCATCCTACTTCGATGGTGCCCTTGATTCTGACACTGGATCCCTGGAGTAAAGACACAGAGAGGAAGCCTCACCTAGAGGGATTTGCTCTCCTGAGCAGAGGGCAATGAACCTGAGTCCCTGCTGAGCCTGAATCCCTCCTGAGCTCCAGACCCTCCCACACCAGGACGTGGCTTTCCCTGCTGGGGCAGGGTCTTCTGCTCACTGGGTCATGTCTTCTTTAGCTCTGGACCAAAGCCTCTTTTCCTGTCTGAGCTCAGCTCAGTGCCTCCCTCCATCTTTATCCTCAGACCCCAGAGGGCGTCAGCATTGGGAAAAGATCCCAGTTCATCCTTTCAGAGCTGAGCACTAGTCAGTGCCCTGGCTCTGAGCATCTCAGGCAGGGTAGGGGCAGTTCTCTCTCAGGGAGGCCTACAGATCGCCACCCGCCCCGCAGAGGGAAGGAAAGATGAGAGGCGGGAGCTCCAGGAGGATTGGGAGGGGAGGGAGGTGGAGTGGGCTTTGGCGAGGCACGTGGGGAGGGGCTGGAGACGCAGAGCAGCAGCAGGCAGGCAACAGCACTTCTGGGGGCCACCGGGCACAGGACATGCTGGTCCATCCTCAGCGCAAACAATACTGGCACTAGAACTGCCCTTAGCCTTTAGCTGCAACACAGAGGACAAAGCCCAGGAGCTGGAACGTGGGCTATGCTTTCCTTCACCAAGCTGAAGCTTGGCTCATTGTGTTGCCTGTACCATCTGCAGTGGGCAGAGGGAACCGACATTTCATGAGCACTGACTGTGTGCTGGGCACTGTGCCAGGTGCTTTGCATGTATTTTGCTATGTGGAGAGATGTATCTGTGGGACAAGGAAATTCCCTGGGGTCTTCTCCCCCAGCTCCTCTAAACATCCCTCTTCCCTTATGTCACAGAGAACAAAGCTTCACATGAAAATGCCCTTAGAGGGCGGGGATTTAATTGACCCTGAGATGCTAAAGACGGACATGGGGCCCTCCTTAAGCAGAGGCTTCATGAGGCCAGAGGGGAGAAAGGGGTGTGGGGGCTCAGCACATCCTCAAATTTGGCTAATTAAACCTGGAATTGATTGAGACATGTCTCAGTCACTCTTCTTAACAAGGTCAACTGAGGCACAAGCACCAAAGTCCACCTTTTGTGCCCACTTTTAAATAACAAAGGAAATTACAAAATATTTTGCAGTGAATGAAAATGAAAACAAAACTTGTGAGCTACAGCTAAAGCAGTGCCTGGTGGGAACTTTACAGCTCTTAGTGTTTAAATTAATAAAGAAGAAAAGTCTAAAATTAATACTCTAAGCTTCCACCTTAGGAAGCTAGTAAAAGAGAAGCAAATGGGAACAAAACTGGGTAGAAGAAAGGAAGCAGTTAAGAGTAGAAATCAATGATATAGAAAATGCACAAACAAGGAGAAAAATGACACCAAAAAGTGGTTCTTTGAAAATATCATAAAGAGGGATAAATCTCTAGCCACACGGATTTTTAAAAAATATACAAATTACTGGCTGGGTGCAGTGGCTCACACCTGTAATCCCAGCACTCTGGGAGGCCGAGGTGGGTAGATCACCTGAGGTTGGGAGTTTGAGACCAGCCTGACCAACATAGAGACACCCTGTCTCTACTAAAAATACAAAATTAGCTGGGTGTGGTGGCACATGCCTGTAATCCCAGCTACTCGGGAGGCTCAGGCAGGAGAATCGCTTGAACTCAAGAGGCGGAGGTTGCGGTGAGCCGAGATGGTGCCATTGCTCTCCAGCCTGGGCAACAAGAGCAAAAACTCTGTCTCAAAAAAAAAAAAAAAAAAAAAAGTGTATCTATCTATCTATCTATCTATCTATCTATCATCTATCTATCTATC
>NW_012108585.1:3120603-3132157 GCF_000951045.1 Mandrillus leucophaeus | reverse complement strand
TCTATCTATCTATCTATCTATCTATCTATCTATCTATCTATCTATCTATCTATCTATCTTACAGATTACCAATATCAAGAATGAAAGAGAGGACTCACGACACAGCCTATAGACATTAAAAGGTTAATTGGAAAGTGTTAGGAACTGCTTCATGCCAACAAGTTTGACAATGCAGATGAAATGGATACATTTCTTGAAAGACACTGTGTTAGTTTCCATTTGCAGCTGTAATAAATTACCAAAAACACAGTGACCCAAAAACTACACAGATTTAGTATCTTACAGTTTCAGAAGCCAGGAGTCTAAACTGGGCTTCCTCTGGCTGAAATCGAGGTATTGACAGCACTGTGCTCCTTCTGCAGGCTCCAGGGGGGGATCTGTCTCCATCCTTTCCCAGCACCCTCCAGCTGCCAGCATATTCCGTGGCTTCTGGCTCGCAGCAGCAATCACATCACTCTGACCTCTGCTTCTCTGGTCACATCCCCTCTCTGGCTTGGTTTTTTAAAAAATTTTTTACTTCCATAGGTTTTGGGGGAACAGGTGGTATTTGGTTACATGAGTAAGTTCTGTAGTGGTGATTTGTGAGATTTTGATGCACCCATCACCCAAGCAGTATACACTGAACCCAATTTGTAGTCTCTTACCCCTCACCCCCTTCCCATCCTTTCCCCATGAACCCCTACAGTCCATTTTATCCTTCTTATGCCTTTGCATCCTCCTAACTTAGCTCCCACTTATGAGTGAGAACATACGATGCTTGGTTTTCCATTCCTGAGTTACTTCACTTAGAATAATAGTATCCAATCCCATCCATTTGCTGTGGATGCCATTCATTCCTTTTTATGGCTGAGTAGTATTCCATCATACATATACCACAGTTTTTTAATCCACTCATTGATTGATGGGCATTTGGGCTGCCTCCACATTTTTGCAATTGTGAATTGTGCTGCTATAAACATGCGTGTGCAAGTATCTTTTTCATGTCATGACTTATTTTCCTCTGGGTATATATCCATTAGTGGGATTGCTGGATCAAATGGCAGTTCTACTGTTAGTTCTTTAAGGAATCTCCACACGGCTTTCCATCGTGGTTGTACTACTTTACATTCCCACCAGCAGCTAGAAATGTTCCCTTTTCACTGCATCCATGCCAACATCTATTACTTTTTGATTTTTTGATAATGGCCATTCTTGTAGGAGTAAGGTGATATCACATTGTGGTTTTGATTTGCTTTTCCCTGATCGTTAGTGACGTTGTGCTTGTTCTCATGTTTGTTAGCCATTTGTGTATCTTCTTTTGAGAATTGTCTATTCATGTCCTTAGCTCAGTGTTTGATGGGATTGTTTGCTTTTTTCTTGCTAATTTGTTTGAATTCCTTGTAGATTCTGCATATCAGTCCTTCGTTGGCTATATAGATGGTGAAGATTTTCTCTCACTCTGGGTTGTCTTTTTACTCTGCTGATTGTTCCTTTCGCCATGCAAAAGTTCTATAATTTGAGTAAGTCCCACCCATTTATCTTTATTTTTGTTGCATTTGCTTTTGGGTTCTTGGTCACGAAGTCTTTGCCTAAGCCGATGTCTAGGGGGTTTTTCCAGTGTTATCTTCTAGAATTTTTATTTTTTCAGGTCTTAGATTTAAGTCCTTGACCCATCTTGAGTGGATTTTTGTGTAAGTTGAGAGATGAGGATCCAGTTTTATTCTACGTGTGGCTTGCCAATGATCCCAGCACCATTTGTTGAATAGGGCCCTGTCTCCCTCTTACAAAGACTTGTGATTACATTGGATCCGCCCATATAATCCAGGATGAATTTCTGATCTACAGACCCTTACTTTAATAACATTTTTTAAAGTCCCTTTTGTCATGTACAGTAACACATTTACAGGTTCAGGGGACGAAGATATGGGCCTCCTTGGGAGGCCATTCTGCCTACCAGAGATGCAAATACCAAAATGGATGGACAAAGAAATAGAATACCTGAATAGTCCTGTATCTATTAAAAAACCTGAATGTGTAGTTTAAAAATCTTCCCACAAAGAGACCTCTAGGCAGACATGGCTTCATTCTGTCAAGCACTTAAGAAAGAAATGAACCTTAACTCTTCACACTGAACACAAAAATTAACCTGGAATGGATCATAGACCTAAACTTGAAAGCAAAAACTATAAAACCTCCAGCAAAAAACCAAAAGAGAGCATGCTTATAACTCTGAATAGGCAAATAATTTTTGGTACGACACAAAAAGCATGAACCATAGAAGAAAAGTCAGTATATTTTCCATCAAAATAAAAATCTTTGCTCTTCCACAGATATTAAGACAATGAAAAGGAAAACTACAGGCTGGGAGGAAATATTCGCCATACATACATCTGACAAAGACTGCTTTCCAGAAGGAAGTCTTATGATATAGTTTAAATATTTGGCCCCGCCCAACTTTCATTTGAATCGTAATCCCCAGGGTTGGAAGTGGGGCCTGATAGAAGGTGTTTTGGTCTTGGGGGTGGCTCCCTCATGGCTTGGTGTTGTCCTCAGGATGGTGATGAGGTCCTGTGAGATCTGGTTGTTGAAATGTGTGTGGCACCTCCCCCTTCACTCTCTCTTGCTCCTGCTTTTGCCATTTGATGTGCCTGCTACCATTTTGCCTTCCACCATGAATAAAAGTTCTGTGAGGCCTTTTCAGAAGGTAAGCAGATGCTGGCACCATGCTTCCTGTACAGGCTGCAGAACCTTGAGCCAATTAAACCCCTTTTGTTTATAAATTGCCCGATCTCAGGTATTTCTCTACAGCAATGCGAGAATGTCCTAACACATCTTACAACTCAAAAATAAGAAGGCAGACAATTCAATAGAAACAGTGGGCGAAAGAGATACACAAATAAACAATAAAACACATGTGAAGATACTCAATAGCGTTAGTCACCAGGAAAAGACTTATTAAAACCATATTGATATGCAACTACTCACCCACTCAAATGGATTAAATAAAAAAGGGATGAAAATACCAAATGTTAGCAAGAATGTGAAATACCTCAACCTGTCATATGTTGCCGGCAAGAATTAAAAATAGTACCATCGGCCGGGCGCGGTGGCTCACTCCTGAATCCCAGCACTTTGGGAGCCAGGCGGATAACCTGAGGTCAGGAGTTCAAGACGGGCCTGGCCAACATGGTGAAACCCCATCTCTACTAAAAATACAAAAATTATCTGGGCTTGGCAGCAGGCACCTGTAATCCCTGCTACTTGGAAGGCTGGGGCAGGAGAATCACTTGAACCCAGGAGATGGAGGTTGCAGTGAGCCGAGATCATGCCACTGCATTCCAGCTTGGGTGACAGAGCAAGACCCTGTCTGGAAAACAAAACAAAACAAAAAAAAATCACTTTGCAAAACAGTTTGGCAGTTTCTTATCCAGTTAAATACATATTTTTATGTAATCTGGCAATTTCATTTCTATAATTTTAGTCTTGATAAAACATATGAAACATGTTCACACAAGGACTTGTCCATTAATAATCACAGCCAAGGCTGGGCATGGTGGCTCATACCTGTAATCCCAGCACTTTGGGAGTCCAAGGCAGGTGGATCACTTGAGGTCAGGAGATCGAGACCAGCCTGGCCAACATGGCGAAACCCCATCTCTACTCAAAATACAAAAATTTTATGATGTTTCCCTTCCTGTGTCCAAATTGAATTTGTTCAATTCCCATCTGTGAGTGAGAACATGCGCTGTTTTTTTTTTTTTTTTTTTTTGTCCTTGCCATAGTTTGCTGAGAATGATGGTTTCCAGCTTCATCCATATCCCTACAAAGGACACGAACTCATCCTTTTTTATGGCTGCATAGTATTCCATCATGTATAGGTGCCACATTTTCTTAATCCAGTCTCTCATTGATGGGCATTTGGATTGGTTCCAAGTCTTTGCTATTGTGAATAGTGCCGCAATAAACATACGTGTGCATGTGTCTTTATAGCAACATGGTTTATAATCCTTTGGCTACATACCTAAACAATAATTTCTTATCTATGCCTGGTGGAGATCCTAGTACATTACTTTGCATATATGCATCTGGCAGGTACTTTACATAAAATTATTATAGGAATGAATGATTTGGTTGATGCTGATTAGTATCTCTGAGCTTTTGCTCATGCTGCCCTTCCTTTCTGGAAAACTCTTCTCACTTTAAGAGTCACTTCCTCCTGTAGTTCATTAATGTTTGTCAAATAGAATGATCTATTCCGAAGTTTCTGGAAGAATTAGCCCTTGCTACAGAGGGCCTGGTTTATTTAGTTTGTGTTCCCAGTAGAAACAGCCAAGACTGTCCTGAGGTCTCACTCCCAGAGAAAACGCAGCATGAACAGCATTCCCATCCCAAGTTTCATCATGAAACATGGCTGAAGGAAGGAGTAGGACCAGATGCTCTTTAAGGTCCCTTAGAGCCCCAGGATCATTGTGTTCTGGGGAATTCCCCGGCAGAATAGATGGCTGCGAGCAAGAGGCGAGTGTGAGCTCTCCTCCTCAGGTCTCTAGATGGATTCCAGCCTCTGGAAGGCTAGGACCTGGGAAAAGAATTTGCGCCCCTTCAGGACCCCACGCCTTCCTCTCCTCCAGCTCATTTCTCTCTTTCTTTGCCCCCATCTTCCCCTTTTCTTCTTCTTCTCTGCCAGCTTCTCCCCTTCTCTTCCTTTCTTTTCTGCTTCTCTCCTCCTACCTGTCCCACCGCACCTTCCCAGTATCACCACTTCCCTTTCACCTACTTTCCCGTCTTATCAGTCAGGTTCACCGTCCTTCTCTGATCGCCTGCGTTATCTTGCTTCCCTCCCACGCCCCGACACAGGCTCCCTCTTGCTGGCCTCCTCCCTCTCCTCTCAGCCCACCGGGAACCAGAGTCTCCTCTGGACGCCAAGAGACAGGAAAGGGGTGCTCTGGGCCGCGGCCTCACCCGTGGTGAGTGTGTGACGATCGGGGTGGCGGTGTCGCCGCGCTGGTGGCGGGAGGGAGGCTGGGCCCGTGGAAGAGGACCGCTGGGCTGATGGGTTCCCGCGCCCTCGCGCTCCCAGCTGCCAGCCCAGGGGCAGGTAGGGCGCAGGCGGCGGTGAGTGGCATCGAGAGCCTGCTGGAGAACCCGGTGCGCGCCGTGCTCTACCTCAAGGGTTCTGGGCCATCCATCGTGCAGAACCAGCAGAGCCTCGTCCACGTCCAGCGCCAGCGCATCGACGAGCAGGAGCGGCGGCTGGACGAGCTGAGCGCTGAGAACCGCAGCCTCTGGGAGCACCAGCAGCTGCTGCAAGCCCACCCTTGTGTCCGCCATCGTCGTTCCCGGTACTGGCCTTCTGGGCCACTGCTCTCGCCATTACCACTGGCGGCCGGGAACCTCCAGGACCAGGGACAGCGCTCAGCCGCCGCGCCACACCCCGCGCGCGAGCAGATGCCGCTTCAGCACCACGGACAGCTCCTGGCGCAGCCCAATCGCCCCACCAGCTCCCGGGACACTTGGGGCCGCTACATACAAGGAGTAGGAGGGTCTACCGAGTTGCTGCGCAGCTCCCGGAGTCCTTCTTCAGTACAAATCCCCCGCGCGCTCGGCAAGGGCGTCCTGAGCAGGAGACCTGAGTGAGCGGGGAGGAGTAGATGGGCACTGCTGTGGTGGGAGCAAGGGAAGAAAGTGCGTGTGAGAGGGAGACGGGGAAATAGAGTGCGCAGGAGTCTAAAGGACCGGGGTGATGTGGCGTGAAGGGGTGAGAAGATGCTTGGGAACAAAACCGTGACAGGAGATTTGGGGATGAGGAAGGAATGATATCCGTGCTTCAGAAAGTTTTGGAGAACGTTGGAGCAAAAAAGGAGTCAGCAGACCATCGGTAGGGGCAAAGGAGGAAATAAATGGGTCTAAGCAACTGGGGACGTTGAGAACTGGCAGATTTAAAGGGGACTAGACTGGCAGGAAGTTTGAGTGAAGATTAAACTGAAGAAAAGAGAACCATCGAAATATTTTTTTTAAGTTAGGAAAAATTTGGAAGGGAGTTTGGGTAGCAAAAGTATTTGAATGGAGAGTGAGATGTGAAAATATGGAGACTGGGAAAAAGGCATGTGTAGAGCTTTAACAGGGCTGGGGCCCAGGAAGAGTAGGACTTAGGTAGAAAGGAATTCAGGAGGCAGAGGACATAGCTGAAAAGCAGGAGTGATGTGGGAAAGCAGGCGAATTGGAGGCAGAGGAAGAGAAAGTGTAGCTCTTTACCTGTTGCAGTGGGAGTCACAGCCAGGAGTGGCTCATTAGGGGAAGCTTTATCTGCTCTGACTGGAGGGGGCACCGTTCTTCTGAATTCCCGCAGAGCTGAAGACTGGCAAAGAAACATCCAGTCAGACTATTGGAGGACTCAGGTATAGCTTGAGGATTTGGTGTGGTTATAGCTTTTTCCTCCGACTCAAGAAGGATTTCCATGCAAGGTCGTTGGCCATCATGGAAAGGGAATGATGATACGGGAAACAGTTGGCAGATGGAATTGGCATTTGGATGTCCTGTTTAAATCTTCCTGTTAAGGCCAGCAACTGCAAACCTGATTTCCTCTTGGTTATTTGCTGATCACTGAAATCTCATCTTGGGTCCTGAGAAAAATGTTAACTTCTCAGGACGTAGGGCCTCAAGCGCTTTCTTCATTCATGAGGTCCATGAACTGGGTATATGGGAAGAAGACATGAAAGGGGCTGGAATGCTCTCCCTCTGTACTGGAAGGCTGTGGCTATGTCAGCTTTATTTCTCTGGTTAGACAGGTCATGGGGAACAAAAGGGAAGAACAGCTGGAGGAAATCATACCTGGTCAGCACCCAGCCTTGACAATGGTGATGCTAAAGGGGATGGGGAGGGGGAGAGCAGAGCTGGGAATCTCATCTTCATTTAGTTTCATGTGTGCTTTAAGTCTGGGGGTACTCGTCAATATTTCCTGTATTCCGTAAAAGCTAATTTTCTTCTTGCATCTGCTGTAGAGTTACAGAAGTTGGGTTAGGGCATGTTAGCTCACAGAGTAGGTTGACCAGAAGCATGGAATCTGAGAGGTGATGATCTAACATGATCTGGCTTGGCAGACCTACAACATTCTATTCAGGCCCCCCAAAATATTCTGTTTTCTACCCCAACTTCCTCAATGGCCCATTTGTGCTTCCCTCAGTCCCACATTTTTGTTTGGTTTCGGTTTTGATGGTGGTAGTTTTGTTTACTTGTCTGGCAAAACAGAAAAACAATTTTCCCTCAATGCTGAAATCTCATCAAAAAGGAACATTTGGAGGGGTACAGTGGCCCACACCTGTAATCCCAGCACTTTGGGAGGTTGAGACGGGTAGATCACCTGAGGTCAGGAGTTCAAGACCAGCCTGGCCAATGTGGTGAAAACCTGTCTCTACTAACAATAAAAAATAAAATTTTATTTGCAGGCAAGATGGCCAAGTAGGAAGAGCTCTGGTCTGCAGCTTCCAAAGAGATCAATGCAGAAGGCCGTGATTTCTGCATTTCCAACTGAGGTACCCAGCTTATCTCATTGAGACTGGTTAGACAGTGGGTGCTGCCAACAGAGGGTGAGCTGAAGCATGGTGGGGTGTTGCCTCATCTGGGAAGCTCAAGGGGTCAGAGAACTCCCTCCTCTAGCCAAGGGAAGCTGTGAGGGATTGCGTCTTGAGAAACGGTGTACTCCAGCCCAGATACTACGCCGTTCCCACAGTCTTCACAACGCGCAGACCAGAAGATTCCCTCAGGTGCTTACACCACCAGGGCCCTGGGTTTCAAGCACAAAACTGGGCGACCATTTGGGCAGAGACCGAGTCAGCTGCAGGAGCTGTTTTTCATACCCCAGTGGCATCTGGAATGCAAGTGAGACAGAACTGTTTACTTCGCTGGAAAGGGGGCTGAAGCCAGGGAGCCAAGTGGTCTAGCTCAGCAGATCCCACCCCCATGGAGCCCAGCAAGCTAAGATCCACTGGCTTGAAATTCTCACTGCCAGCACAGCAGTCTGAAATCGAGCTGGGATGCTCGAGCTTGGTGGGGGAGGGGTGCTTACAGCACGAGGGCCCTGGGTTTCAAGACGTTTCACAGGGAGACCCCCTAGATACTCACATCTTTACCCACAGTCATAAAGATGTTTCATAAGGAGACAAAATCTAGAAGAAATAGATAAGTTCCTGGACACATATACCCTCCCAAGACTAAACCAGGAAGAAGTCGAATTCCTTCTGAAATTCTGAATAACAAGTTCTGAAATTGAGGCAGTAATTAATAGTCTACTAACCAAAAAAAGCCCAGGACCAGATGGATTCGCAGCCAAATTCTACTAGAGGTACAAAGAGGAGCTGGTACCATTCCTTCTGCAATTATTCCAAACAATAGAAAAAGAGGGACTCCTCCCTAACTCATTTTATGAGGCCAGCAACATCCTGATAACAAAACCTGGCAGAGACACAACAAAAAAGGAAAATTTCAGGCCAATATCCCTGATGAACATCGATGCAAAAATCCTCAATAAAATACTGGCAAACCAAATCCAGCAGCACATCAAAAAGCTTATCCACCAGGATCAGGTCGGCTTCATTCCTGGGATGCAAGGCTAGTTCAACATACACAAATCAATAAATGTAAGCCATCACATAAAGAGAACCAATGACAAAAACCACATGATTATCTCAATCGATGCAGAAAAGGCCTTTGATAAAATTCAATATCCCTTCATGCTAAAAACTCTCAGTAATCTAGGTATTCGTGGGACATATCTCAAAATAATAAGAGCTATTTATGACAAACCCACAGCCAATATCATACTGAATGGGCAAAAACTGGAAACATTCCCTCTGAAAACTGGCACAAGACAAGGATACCCTCTCTCAACACTCCTATTCAACATAGTATTGGAAGTTCTGGCCAGAGCAATCAGGCAAGAGAAAGAAATAAAGGGTATTCAATTAGGAGGAGAGGAAGTCAAATTGTCTCTGTTTGCAGATGATATGATTGTATATTTAGAAAACTCCATCATCTCAGCCCAGAAACTTCTTAAGCTGATAAGCAACTTCAGCAAAGTCTCTGCATACAAAATCAGGGTACAAAAATCACAAACATTCCTATACACCAATAACAGACAAACAGAGAGCCAAATAATGAGTGAACTCCCATTCACTATATCTACAAAGAGAATAAAATACCTAGGAATACAACTTACAAGGGATGTGAAGGACCTCTTCAAGGAGAACTACAAACTGCTGCTCAAGGAAATAAGAGAGGACACAAACAGATGGAAAAACATTCCATGCTTATGAATAGGAAGAATCAATATCGTGAAAATGACCATAGTACCCAAAGTAATTTATAGATTCAATTATATCCCCATCAAGCTATCATTGACTTTCTTCACAGAATTAGAAAAATCTATGATTAACAAATTAAATATCATATGGAACCAAAAAAGAGGCCATATAGCCAAGACAATCCTAAGCAAAAAGAACAAAGCTGGAGGCATCGCGCTACCTGAATTCAAACTATACTACAAGGCTACAGTAATCAAAATAGCATGGTACTGGTACTGAAATATACATATGGACAAATGGAACAGAACAGAGGCCTCAGAAATAACACCACACATTTACAACCATCTGATTTTTGACAAATTGACAAAAACAAGCAATGGGGAAAGGATTCCCTATTTAAGAAATGGTGTTGGGAAAACTGGCTAGCCCTATGCAGAAAACAGAAACTGGACCCTTTCCTTACACCTTATACAAAAGTTAACTCAAGATGGATTAAAGACTTAAACTTAAGACTTAAAACCATAAAAACCCTAGAAGAAAACCTAGGCAATACCATTCAGGACATAGGCATGGGCAAAGACTTCATGACGAAAACACCAAAAGCAATGGTAACGAAAGCCAAAATTGACCAATGGGATCTACTTAAACCAAAGAGCTTCTGCACAGCAAAAGAAACTATTACCAGAGTGAAGAGACAACCTACAGAATGGGAGAAAAATTTTTGCAATCTGATAAAGGGCTAATATCCAGAATCGACAAGGAACTTAAACAAATTTACAAGAAAAAACAAACAACCTCATCAAAAAGTGGGTGAAGGATATGAACAGACACTTCTCAAAAGAAGACATTTATGTGGCCAACAAACATATGAAAAAAAGCTCATCATCACTGGTGATTAGATACATGCAAATCAAAACCACAATGAGACACCATCTCACGCCAGTTAAAATGGCAATCATTAAAAAGTCAGGAAACAACAGATGCTGGAGAGCATGTGGAGAAATAGGAACACTTTTACACTGTCGGTGGGAGTGTAAATTAATTCAACCGTTGTGTAAGACAGTGTGGTGATTCCTCAAGGATCTAGATCCAGAAATACCATTTGACCCAGTAATCCCATTACTGAGTATATACCCAAAGGATTATAAAGACACATTCTACTTTAAAGACAAATGCACACATATGTTTATTGCAGCACTATTCACAATAGCAAAGACTTGAAACCAACCCAAATGCCCATGAATGATAGACTAGATAGAGACAATATGGCTCATGTACACCATAGAATACTATGCAGCCATAAAAAAGGATGAGTTCATGTCCTTTGCAGGGACATGGATGAAGCTGGAAGCCACCATTCTCAGCAAACTAACACAGGAACAGAAAACCAAACACCACATGTTCTCACTCATAAGCGGGAGTTGAACAATGAGAACACATGTGCATGGGGGAACATCACACACTGGGCCTGTCTGGGTGTGGGGGAGCTAAAGGAGGGATAGCATTAGGAGAAATGTAGATGAAGGGCTGATGGGTGCAGCAAACCATCATGGCACATGTAAACCTTTGTAACAAATTTGCACATTCTGCACATGTATCCCATAACTTAAAGTATAATAAAAAATTAAAAAATTTGAAGTATAATAAAAAATTAAAATAAAAAATAAAAAATTTAGCCAGTCATGGTGGAGCATGCCTGTAGTCCCAGCTACTTGGGAAGTTGAGATGGGATAATCACTCAAACCCTGGAGGCAGAGGTTGTAGTGAGTGAGATCGCACCACTGCACTCTAGCCTGGGCGTCAGAGTGGGATTCTGAAAAAAAAAAAAAAAAAAGGAGCATTCTTCAAAGATACTAAATGGACTTTTCCTTAAGTGGGGAGAAAACATTTTCCTTCTTTGGGGTAAATGCCAAAGAGTACAATTGCTGAGTCACATGGCAAGTGTACGTTTGGTTTTATTAAAAACTGCCAAAATATTTTCCACAGTGGCTGTGGGAAGGGAAGGGAAGGGAAGGGAAGGGAAGGAAGAGAAGATCTAGTCACACCAATGACGCATGAGTTGTCCAATGTCTTAGCATTCTTGCTAGGATTTGGTGTTTGGTTTTTTTTTTTATGTTATCCATTCTAACAGGCATAGCAATAGCTTATGTGGCTTGAACTTGCATTCCCCTAAGGGCTAATGGTGCTGATCCTATTTACATGTGCATATTTGCTGTTCACGTCCTTTCTTTGGTGAAATGTCGGTTCATGTCTTTTGCCCATTTTCTCATGGAATATAT
>NW_012108585.1:3118114-3120403 GCF_000951045.1 Mandrillus leucophaeus | reverse complement strand
CTGCAACCTCCGCCTCCCAGGTTCGAGTGATTCTCCTGCCTCAGCTTCCTGAGAAGCTGGGATTACAGGTGCGTGCCACCATGTCTGGCTAATTTTTTGCATTTTTAGTAGAGTCGGGGTTTCACTGCGTTAGCCAGGATGGTCTCGATCTCCTGACCTCATGATCCTCCCGCCTTGGCCTCCCAAAGTGCTGAGATTACAGGTGTGAGCCACCGCGCCTGGCTAGGATTTTTTTTTTTTTTTTAATGTGTTGAGCTTTGAGAGTTCTTCATGGATTCTGAATATAAGTCTTTTGTCTGCTATATGGCTTGCCGATGTTTTCACTCAGTCTGTACCGTGTCTTTTCATCCTTTTAATAGGATCCTTCACGGATCCAGAGTCCCACATTCTGATGAAGTCCATGTTATAAGTTTTTCCACCATGAATTGTTATTTTGGCGTCGTGTCTAAGAACTAGATGTTGAATATTTCTCCTATGTTTTCTTCTAAAAGTTTTATAGTTTTGCATGTTACATTTAAATCTGTGACCCTTTGGAAATAATTTTGATATTAAGTAGGAATTTCAGGTTGAGGTTCAAATTTTACGCATGAAAATTCCATTATTCCCATAGCATTTGTTTAAAAAATGTCCTTTCTCTATTGAGTTGCCTTTGCAGCTTTGTCAGAAATCACTTGACCACATTTGTGTAGATTCCTTTCTGTACTCTGTGCTCTGTTCCGTTGGTCTCTGTGTCCGTTCCTTCAATAAACCACACGATTGTGATTACTCTTGCATTAACGTAGGACTTAAAATACTGTAGCACTATATTTTCAGCTAAATGAAACTAAATTCATCGTTTTACCTTTACCTTTGCGTATACATTTAAAAATCAATTTGCCTATGTAGACAAAATATCCTGTGCTGGGATTTTAGTGGATTTGTATTTAAGTTATAGATAAATTTGGGAAGAATTGAAATTTTTACTCTGTTGACTTTTCCCATCCATGAATATATCTCTTCATTTATTTAGACCTTCTTTGATTTTGTTTATAGCATTTTTAAAGTTTTCAGAATAGAGAATCTTATATACCTAAGAATTTCATTTTTCAGAAGTATTATAAATGTAATCTTTGCAACATTTAAAATTTCCAGTTATTTATTGCTAGCATGTAAATATTGAATTTAGTATTGCATGTGACGACCTTGTATTATTTCTGGGTTTTCGTCTTCCCCAAGAAAGTCAATTTTCTACACAAGGACGTCACTCTGGTTCTCCCTCCATGTTTGTCTGCTTAGTGTCCACCCTTCCAGGAGTAGGAAATTCCCTTATCTAGAATTCAGCCCTAACCTTTGGGCCTTAACAGTGTGTGTCAGTGTAGTGAGGGGGGTGGTTCAAGCATCCCCCACAGTAATGTGGAGATGTGGCAGAAATCCATTCACCTGTTATACTGGTATCTGGCTCCACAAAGAAACGTTTCATCGCTTTGACATAAAAATAAATTGATGAATGAAGTTAAGCCCAGAAGTGGCTTCACAAAGAGGCTGTGTAAGCATCTGCCCATGGGACTCCCTTCCACGCACCGTCTTTCTCACTAGGTGTTGGGAAAGACAGAGAGCTGGGGCCGGGGAGGGCAGTGGGAAGAGGAAGCTCTGCTTAGGGACAGGGAAAGGTGCCCCATTCCTGACAGTTGTAGGACTGTTCTCTGCCTCCTATCTTCCCCCTCAACCTCCTCAAATCGTAGCCGCTGGAGAACCTGGACTCTGGTGGCTGAGGGCCTCCCTGTGAGTGAGGTTCGGGCTTCCCTGCCTGCCTTTGCATAGGAGCCTGTGTCAGGTGGCACCTGGACCGCATGAGGGCAGGGACATCAGCAGAGGGGGTCAGGGCGGCAGACACCCTCACACCCCGCCAGGTAGGCTGACGTGGCTGGGACAACACCCCCAGATGGAACGTGTGCTCTTCTCACCTTCCCAAATCCTTGAGATGTCTGCGGCTTCACCACACGGATCACTGTGGGTGGCTGAGCTGAATACGTCCTTGCATGAACTGGGAAGAGACCCAGAGGGAGTCAAACTATGCCCTTGTCTTGCCTCCATTCTCCTCCCAGTCCTCCCTGTGCTGACATCTGCCCCAGAGGCCGGTCTTCGTTAAAACGTGGAATTGGCCCGGACTGCGTCAGCAAGTATTTGCCGCCCCTGGGGTTTAAAGAGGTCTTCTGAGAGTCAGCAGCCCCTGTTGTGGCCTCTTTGCTGAATTGTTTCTAAATCCTCAACAATGATATTTCAATTATTCTAGGCCTCTAGGGACGGAGA
>NW_012108585.1:3104518-3116819 GCF_000951045.1 Mandrillus leucophaeus | reverse complement strand
AGTTGCCAGCTCCCCACCCGCAGCCTGTCTTATGAGCCTGCAGTTCTGACTTGGGGCAGTGAAGGCACTCTGGAGACAAAGGTGTTGAGAAAGCGAAAAGAATCCTAGGCCCATGAAGTTCTTTTGGGGAATGGTATTAATTTATATTCCCTAGAAATCAATTTAGAAACAGTTATCAAAAGGAAACTTCAGGTATTTCCCGTTTTTATATTGACTGTATTTCACTGAGTTAGAAAAGTAGAAGGCTTGTCACCTCCACCACCCCGTTTTGCTGATGGGGACACGAAGGCACAGGGCAGTTGATCGATTTGTCAGGAGTCGCTGGTTGGAACTCTTTCCATGCTTTTCCTTACTCACTGGATTCTTCTTTCTATGCTGGGGAAAAGGAGGCGCTTCTGCTACTCTTCCCATCCAGTTCCTGAGCAGAAAGCACTGGACCCCAGGAAGCCACATGCTGTGCTGGCCTGGCTGCCGCTCTCCCTACACCCCCACAGTGGGGAGCCTGATGCCCCCTCCCACCACCTCCAGCCACACCTTTCCTGTCTTCAAAAGCCTGCAAGGCTAGTCCTTCCTCACTCTGACATTCTTTCAGGAAAGCTTCTAGATACTGTGTCTCAAACTGCTGTGAATTTCCCACAGTCGTAAGACGTTTCACAAGGCGACCCCCAGATACACACATCTGTGGGCCATGAAACCCGAGTTTCACAGCACGTGCTTACCTTTGTGACATTTGATGCATTCTGATAGTTTCTATTGTGCTGTGCTGCCCTGCGCTATTCTTTTAAGGGTTAGTCATAACCGACTAAAGGGATGTCACAACCTTCTGAAAGGACCTAGATCTGCAGCTAAAATACTCCAAAAATTCCAGCAAGGACAAAAATCTCAGGCCTGGCTTTGCCACCAGTGCCCTCTTCTGGCAACTTTATTATAAGCAGTGTCTTGAAACACTTGTGTGATTGTCAATAGATGTATGTGTGCACTGAGTCTCACCAGAAAACATTTTTATGGCTGTTGGTTACAGCCTAAAAGGTTTAAGAAACAATGTTTAGGAATTTTTCTGGTCAGGAGGCCAAACTAAAAAGGGCATCGTGTGTGTGTGTGCGTGTGTGTGTGTGATGGGAGCTCCCACTTTCCTAAGGAGATAACAGAGGCTGTGCAGATGTTTTCTCTGTGATCGCCTCTCCTCCCGCAAATTATGCCCAGAAGAGGGATCTCAGGGACCTGCCCCTGCCGCCTCACATCTGTTCCCACACCAGGGCGTGGTTGGGAGAGGGCAGCAGAGCTCACATCTCTGTGGAGAGCAGGCTGGGCTCACTGCAGGGTTCCTATGTTGTGGGTTCATCTTCGCTTCATAGGTTTTGTCCCGGGACCCCCCCTCCTGACACTCCATGGCTGTCTGGCTTTCCTGGAAGTGACACCTACAATATTCAAGACGGAGAAAAACATCAGGAACTGCCAACACTTTTCCCCTTTCCTCAGTAAGTAATGCATTAAACATGCACACATGTGACATGCACACACACACGCACACATCTGCACACACATACACACATGTACATATCTGCACACGTGCACACATGTGCACATCTACACACACACAGACAGGTACACATCTGCACACACACACGTGCACACATGCACACACGTGCACGTGCACATCTGCACACACGCATACACGCGTGCCCATCTGCACACACAAACGTGCCTATCTGCACACAGGCACACATGCACGCACACACACACGTGCACATGTGCATGCACACCTGCACACATGCACACGTGCACATCTGCATACACACATGCACATCTGCACACACGCACACACAGTACACATCTGCAAACACACATGCATTCCTGCATGCACACACACACGTGCACATCTGCACACATACATCCACACACATGCACACACTTACACATCTGCACACATGCACACAGGTACACATCTGCACACACATATACACAGGTACACATCACACACGCACACATGTACACCCCTGCACACACACATACACAGGTACACAACTGCACACACACATACACACCTGCACACACGCATACACACATGGACATCTGCACAATCACATGAACATACATGCAATTGCTGTGGCCTTGTACTGCTGTGATGGCTGATGAAGCCATGGATCCATGGCAGTGTTAAGATTGGGGTGAGGGCACCATGTGGCAGAACGTCTGATGTGGATCCAAGGAGATCTGAGTCCTGACTTCAATTCACTTATCCCCTGGTCCAAGTCACTTACCTCACCCCTTGCGTTAGTTTTCCTTTATATGAAATTGAAGTGACATTTGTCCTGCCTGACTCAGAGGCCTATTGTGAGTCACAAATGAGGCAACAGACGAGACAGTGCTTTGAGACTGGGAAGAGCCAACTTTGACAGTGGGTCCTGGGCTGTGCCATAAAGGGCAGGGTGGGCCTGTGAGGAGGCTGCCCTCCCACCCCCAGCTGCAATAGCTGGGTCTTCGGGCATTTGTTTGGCACAGCTGAGATGTCCCTGGCATCCTATTTTGATGGTGCCCTTGATTCTGACACCAGTTCCCTAGAGTAAAGGCACAGGCAGGAACCCTACCTAGAGGGGTCTGCAACCCTCCCACACCAGGACGTGCCTTTCCCTGCTGGGACAGGGTCTTCTGCTCACAGGGTTGTGTCTTGTTTAGCTCTGGGCCACAAGAGCTTCCTTTTCCCATCTGTGCTCAGCTCAGTGCCTCCCTCTGTCTTGCTTCTGACCCACTTTATCCTCAGACCCCTGAGGGCATCAGGGAAAGATCCTGGTCCATCGTCTCAGAGCTGAGAGCTGGATCAGTGCCCCTGGCTTTGTGCCTCTCAGGCAGGGTAGGGGCAGTTCTCTCTCGGGGAGGCCTACAGATCGCCACCCGCCCTGCAGTGGAAGGAAAGATGAGAGGCGGGAGCTCCAGGAGGATTGGGAGGGGAGGGAGGTGGAGTGGGCTTTGGTGAGGCACCGGGGGGAGGAGCTGGAGACGCAGAGCAGCAGCAGGCAGGCAACAGCACTTCTGGGGGCCACTGGGAAAGGACTTGCTGGTCCATCCTCAGCACAAGCAATGCCAGGGCCTCAGCTGCTTTAGCCTTGAGCTGAGACACAGAGGACAAGGCCCGGGAGCTGGAAAGCGGGCTATGCTTCTCCTCACCAAGCTGAAGCTTGGCACCCTGTGTGTTGTTTGTACCCACTGCAGTGGGCAGAGGGAAGCGACATTTCATGAGCACTGACTGTGTGCTGGGCACTGTGCTGGGTGCTCTGCATGTAGTTTGCTATGTGGAGAGATGTATCTGTGGGACAAGGAAATCCCCTGGGGTCTCCTCCCCCAGCTCCTCTAAACATCCCTCTCCCCTTATGTCACAGAGAACAAAGCTTCGTATGAAAATGCCCTTAGAGAGGGAGAATTAATTCACCCTGAGGTGCTAAAGACGGACATGGAGCCCCCCTTAAGCAGAGGCTTCGTGAGGCCAGAGGGGAGAAGGGGGTGTGGGGACCGAGTCAGGACCTCTCTGGAATGAGAGTCTCCTGACCTACTTTCAGGCAAGGCAAGTCAGAGAATTCCTTTCTGACCACGCTCAGGGGAGAAAGGAGGAGCAGGCCAGAGAATATCCTGGCTCCTGCCATTTTCTCCATTTCCTTCCATAGAAAATACTCAGGAGGCCAAGGGGCCATACGTTGGGGTAATGTGTTCTGGGGCCTGACGCTGTCCTCCTACCTCTCTGACCGTTTCCTCTCTCTTCCTTTGCGGACTTCTCTCCCAGGTGTCCATCTCTGTCCATCATGGGGACCTCGCCAGGGAGGGTGGGAGGAGGAAGCCAGAGATCTGGGGTGATCTGAGGGCAGCCTGAGAGGATTGAATGAGAGGGAAGGGGCAGGATTGAGGGCCAGCTGCATTGATTACATTGATTCATATGAAATTTCTGATATTTGATCATTTTTACCTCTAAAAATCATAATTTCATCTGGTTCAAACTAAAACTTCAAAGCTTGCTTCAGTAAGGCTCATGTCCCACTGGACTTGTAGCCAGACAGTTGGAGCGCAGGGCACTTACAGGAAGGTGACTGGAGGCAAGGCTCCTCTGTGCACTTTGCAGCATGGCAGTTACAGAGGACAGGTGCAGGGAACTCATGTGCAATCCTACATAGCCACGAAGTCACGCTTTTCCAGCTGAAAAGTGTACAGCTGACTGAAAACCCCTGTCACTATTGCAGGAGGACAGGGAAGGACAGCAAATCTCTGCATCTCCGAGACTGGGAAGCCTTCTCTGGGGCGACCTTGCAGAGCAGGCCCTGTGGTTCATCGTTGTGTGGATCTGCACAGCCGGCTGAAATGCAGAGCCACCGCTGGATCTTTAGAAACAGAGTTGTTAAATGGGTGGTTCTTCAAAGACATGCCCAGAAAGTTCTCTGCAAAAACAAAAGGCTTGCTGTAAGGAAGCCTCCACTGCAGGGCAGCGGATGAGCAGCTTACCACCTGTGGATCTTAGTCAAGTTAATCTCTCTGAGCCTGTTTCCTCATCTATAAATGGGGATGACAATGCCTACCTCTTGAGACCGTGCATTAGCTTGCTTGGGCTGTCACACTGAATACCACAGACTGGGTGGCTTAAACAACAGAAATGCATTTTCTCCCAGTTCTGGAGGCTGGAAGTCCGAGATTCAGACGCTGTCAGGGTTGCTCTCTGGGGAGGGCTCTCTTCCTGGCTTGTGGATGGCTGCCTTCTTGCTGTGTCCTCACGGTGTCTCTTCTCTGTGTACATGCAGAGGAAGACGTCTGTAATGTCCGTTCCTCTTCCTATAAGGACACCAGTCCTATCAGATTAAGGTCTCATGCTTACAACTTCATTTAACCTTTATAACTCCCTATAGGCCCTATCTTCAAGTAGTCATATTAAAGGTCAGGGTTTCCATATGTTAATTTTAGGGGGACACAAATCGATTCATTATAGACTGTTTTGAGTCTCACAGGACATAGATTACGCTCTGAAAATGGTAGCTCTTTGGATGTGCATCATCCAGGAGGCCTAACAGGTTGCAGGGAATGAGGCTGATGAGGAAAAATCTGACCAAAGAGCAAGATACCCCCAGGTCCTTGGAGAAGAACTGAACATGAGCACCAGACCCCACTTGACAGTGTCAGTATTTCACTGCACCTCGATTTATGCTTGACTCCACTGTTTAATAACTACCTGTGGCTTTCTTTCCTTAGTGCCACCTTCCCTCCCACTTGCTGGATTCAGTCACCTCCCCAACTGTGCCTTGTCTCCTTCCCTGCTAGTCAATGAGCTCAGGCCTCCATCCTCGATGGCTTGGCTGTGAACAGTAGCCTCCCGTCTGAACTTTTGCCTTCATGCAGTCCAATGCACTCACACCACAGACAGGCTGATCATGTACAATGTAGACTAGATCCTGTCACTTCCTTACTTGAAACGTTTCAGTGACTTCTATGATTTTAAGATAAACCCAAGCTTGCTAATAGGCTCACAGGGCCGACACCACCCACTCTAACCCCCATGTGTCCCTTGGCCTGGGTGCATGCCACCCACAAATTTCACCCTCAGACTCAGATGCTTCTGGGTTTCTGCCTCCTTCTTTGACCACACCTGTTTGCTCCCACACCATTGCCCCAGACTCACTTTTCAGAGCCCAGATTCCAAGTCACACCACCCTCTGAGGCCTTTTTTGGAGTTGGGACAGGCTTCATGTGTCCATGGGGCACCGGTTCCTCCTGTCCTGACAGTTACCTCACCACACTGATTCTCTGTCCCCTTTAGGCTCTGAGCTCCAGGAGGCGGTTGGCTGTGCCTACAGTCTTGTTTATCGTGGTTGCTGGCACAGCATCTGGTCCAGAACAGATGCTCAAGTACTGGCTGAATAAATTTTCCTTTACGAATCATTTTTAATATTTCTGCTCCTATGTTCACAGGAGGCTTATTTGCAATAGCCCAAAGGTAGAGACCACTCAAGCATTCACTGATGAATGAATATATAAACAATGTGGTCTACTCATACAATGGAATATTGCCTACCCTTGAAAGGGGATGAAATTCTGACACGTGCTACAACATGGATGAACCTTGAGGACATCGTGTGAAGTGAAATAAGCCAGACACAAAAGAACAACTATTGTATGAATTATCTCCTCCTCCTTCTCCTCCTCCTCCTCCTTCTTCTTCTTTTTTGAGACAGAGTCTTGCTCTGTTGCCCAGGCTGGAGCGCACTGGCTTGATCTCAGCTCACTGCAACCTCCGCCTTCCAGGTTCAAGCAATTCTCCTGCTTCATCCTCCCGAGTAGCTGGAATTACAGGCATGCACCACCATGCCCAGCTAATTTTTGTATTTTTAGTAGATGGGGTTTCACCATGTCGGCGAGACTGGTCTCGAACTCCTGACCTCAGGGGATCTGCCCGCCTCAGTTTCCCAAAGTGCTGGGATTACAGGTATGGGCCGCCATGCCCGGCTGAATCCACTTCTAAGAGGTACCTAGAGTCATCCAATTCACAGGGATAGAGAGTGGAACAATGTTTGCCAGGGCCTGGGGAAGGAGGGAATGGAGAGGGTTCGTGTTAAATGGGAAAACGAGAATGTTCTGTGGATGGGTGGTGGTGACAGTCGCCCAACAATGTGAATGTGCTTAATGCCGCTGAGTTGTGTGCTGAAAATGGGTAAGATGGTAAATTTTGTGTGATGTATATTTTACCGCAATAAAAATAACTATACTGGAACAGTGTTTATGCAATTCCAAGTGAAAACATAAAACCCCCAGGTAATGCTGTAGAGAGACAGAAGTGGATTCGGATCCCCTGTGGGGGGCTGTGGTCAAGATTCCAGAGCCCACGGTGAGCGGGTCCCATAAAGGTCTCCACCATGGCTGGGCTTCATGCCACTGGGTGACCTCAGGTTACTCTTCCACCTGCTGCAGACCCAGCTGCTCATTTCTGTGTTCATGTCAACTGAGATATTTAAAAAGAACATCCGGGGCTTCATGAAACTCTTCTTAGAGTCCGCTCACCGGGTTGCCTGCTAAGCAGGAGTGCCTAGAAATAGGCTTTGCTGCAGCTCCGGGAAGGAAACGTCCTTAAAGGCCCAGCAGCAGATTGTGTCCAAAGATGACCACACCTGCAGCTCCCATGTGGCAGGATTTTTGCAAGAAGATCTTGTCTCTCCTCCTATCACGGGGCGGCGGCGTCCCTTTCCCTTCCCCGAGTCTGAGACCGCAGAATTGAGGTCGTGTGGCTTCTGCAGCAGTGCCGTGACAGAGATCCTGTCTCTGGGGACACCAGTTGCCATACAACGAAGAAACTCAAGATAAGACATTGAGTTAGGAAGTGTCCACGCTCACCACTCCTATTCAACACAGTCCTGAAAGTCCCAGCCAGAGCAGTCAGGGAAGGGGAGGCGTGGATGGGCCAGGCGGGCATCCTGGGAGTGACCCTCAGCTCAGCCCAGCTGCTGGCCACTGGGGCTTCACGCAAGAACTCCCAGGCTGACGCTACGTGGGACAGAGAAGGCCGGTCAGGTGCAGCCCCACCTGCTGGCCTATGAATCACTGGGAATAATCCATCAGTGCAGAAGTGCCTTGGTAGGATTTGCTGCAACTTCGGGAAGGAAATGTCCTTGAAGTCCCCAGCAGCAGACTGTTTCCAAAGATGAGACCATACCCGCAGCTCCTGCCTGGCAGGATGTTTGCAAGGAGACCTTATCTCTCCTCCCATCAAGGGGTGTGGGAACAGAGAACCAAAACCATGTTTTCTACCACATGGAACACAGAGAGTGTAGAATTGTAGTGTAGAGCACTCTGGCACGCCCCCTCCAGCTTGTATCCCTGTGATGCTGTTAAACAAGAAACAAAAAACAAACACAAAAAGGAAATCAGCCTGCGGCTCCTTATCCCAGGCTGCACCTGTTTCGTCTCTCTGTGCGTGTGTCTGGTGTGTGTCCGTAGGCACGCACAGTTGCCCATGCTGTTTGTCAAGCACGTAACATCTGTGGCTTTCCGCTTTTGACTTTGTATCATTCCCCCACACACTTGACAAACGTTTATTGAGAGCTTCTCTATGCCTATCACTGGGGATTTAGGATTAAATGACTACCTACTGTTTTTTCACACATCGGGCTGTAATTTATATCATCATGGCTTGGAAATTGCTTTTTGAGTTAAATACAAATGGAACCAGGTGTGTCTCTCCTTGTCTTTCTAGAACTTTTAGCTCCAAAGACTTTATGGTAGCTGATACTACGATCTGTGGTATCAAACTATAAACCATTAAAACTATGGGGAAAGGAAAAGAAATATACCATGAACCCAGCGTAACAGAATTAGTCTAACTACACACGTAGCTCTGCTATTTCAGGCAAGATAAAAACAAAGCACAACAGTGAATTAGTCATTCCTATTGCTTTAATTACAGCAGCACAGCTTCTGCCTGAAGAAGGTGGAGGTGGGACCTCACCAGGTGGGAGCAGTTGAGGGTGAATCCGAGGCGAGGAGGTGAAGGCAGCGTGGAGGCTGGCGTCCACTCTGCCAAGGGCCTCGGCTGTGAAGAGGACAGAGAGGGTGTGTTGTGGTGACGATGGGTGGTCAGATGGGGGACACTCTTTGGCTGCAGAAGGGAAGACTCTGTAGAGAGGTAGAAATTGAGAATTTAGAGGGAGGGGGCTGAAGAATGGTGCAGGGTCTCTGAGGAGGCCTGGGGCTGAGGCCTGGAAAGCCCCCGGGACTGGCCTTCAAAGAGATGAGTCGCAGTATTTCTGCCTTGTGACAAGGGGAAGAAAAAGGAGGTTTGTGGGTTTGGAAGGGTAGAAAACCGGCGCTTCCTGGCTGGCAGTTTCTGTTTTTTCAGTTTAAAGTATGAGAGGAGATGGGAGTGTGGGAGGGGGGGTTGGAGGTTTGAAAGAAATGGAAACAGTGCTGATACCCTTGTGGGACCTGCTGATTGTCTATTCCAGGTCAGAATGCTGCACATCTGACTCTACGGGCAGACGGAAGGAAAAAGACGGGTCCCAACAAGAGCCTCCCCAGGGCCTTTGCCCAGGCTTCAGAGCAGGCCCCTGATCCCATAAACACCTGCCTACTACACTCGTGGAGATTTGGCCTTCAGGCTCCCCTGCACCTGCTTTTCTGTGAGTGGTGATTAGTGGAGACTTAGGGACAGGCGGGAAGCTCAGCTCATGGGGCTACTCGGGAGATTCTGCAGGGGTGGAGCAGCTGTTGGGAGGGAAGAGGTCGTTTGAGTAGGAGACCTAAGGAGGAGAGAGAACAAGAGCCAGCCCATTCTGGAGGCTGCCCTCCTGATTCCGCCTGTGATCTGATTGAAGGTGATCTGATCCTTGGGAGTAAATTTCAAATATGCTGAGTCTTAGGGACCTTTTAAAGAGACTCTTTAGCACCAGCTGAGATCATTTTTCAATGAAAACCAAAAGCGCTATTGAGGAAAACACAACCAGCAAATAACATGTTGGCAAGGATGGGGAGAAATTTGAACCCTTGTGCATTGCTGGGATGAATGTAAAACGGTGCGGCTGCTGTAGAAAATGGTGCGGTGTGGCCGGGCGCAGTGGCTCACGCCTGTAATCCCAGCACTTTGGGAGGTTGAGGCGGGCGGATCACCTGAGGTCAGGAGTTCAAGACCAGCCTGGCCAACATGGTGAAACCCCTTCTCTACTGAAAATACAAAAAGTAGCTGGGGGTGGTGGCGCGTGACTGCAATCCCAGCTACTTGGGAGGCTGAGGCAGGAGAATTTCTTAAACCTGGGAGGCGGAGGTTGCAGCAAGTGAGTTCTCACTACTGCACTCCAGCCTGGCAGCAGAGCGAGACTCTGCCTTAAAAAGAAAAAGTGGTGTAGTGATTCCTCAAAAGATGAAACATAGATTTACCATATTATCCAGCAATTCCCTCTCTGGTTATTTACCCAAAATAAGCAAAAAGCAAGGACTTCAACAGATATTTGTACACTTAGGTCCACAGAAGATTTTATTTACAATAGCCAAAAGGTAGAAACAACCCAAATGTTCAGTGATTGATAGATGGATAAATAGAATGTGATATATACCTATTGTAGAATATTATTCAGCTTTTAAGGGGAAGAAACTTCTGATGCATGCTGCAACCTGAATGAAGCTTGAGGACACGCTAAGAGAAATAAATTAGTCATAATAAGATAAATATTCTATGATTTCACTTGTATGATGTACCTAGAGCAGTCAAATTCAAGTGAAATTCTTCTGAATTTGACTATAGAAGGTAGAATACTGGTTAACAGGGCCTGAGAATAGAGACACAACATACCAAAATCTCTGGGCTGCAACTAATGCAGTGATAAGAGGAAAGTTTATAGCAGGAAACACCTGTATCAAGAAGTTAGAAAAATGTCAGATTAACAACTTAATATTGCACCTAGAGAAACAAGAACAAACTGAACCCAAAGCTAGCAGAAGAAAAGAACCAAAATCAGAGCATATCTGGACGAATTGAGACCCCAAAATCCGTACAAAGACTCACTACAAACAAAAGCTTGTTCTTTGAAGAAATCAACAAGATTGATAGACCACTAGGTGGATTAACAAAGATAAAGAGAGAAACTCCAAATAAGCCCAATCAGAAATGACAAAGGTGATGTTACAACTAATCCCACAGAAATACAAAAAATCCTCAGAGACTATTATGAACGCCTCTATTTTCTTTCTTTCTTTTTTTTTTTTTGCACTTGTATGTTTTTTGCTGTGCTATTCACACTAGCAAAGACGTGGAATCAACCCAGGTACCCAGCAATGGTAGACTGGATAAAGAAAATGTGGTACATATACACCCCGGAATACTATACAGCCACAAAAAAGAATAAAATCATGTCCTTTGCAGCAACATGAATGGAGCTGGAGGCGATAACCCTAAGCAAATTCATGCAGGAACAGAAAGCAGTTACATACACCATGTTTTCACTTATAAGTGGGAGGTAAACACTGAACACACATAGACATAAATATGGGAACAGTAGAGACTGTGGACTCTGAGAGGGTAGCAGGGGGGTGGGTTCAAAAACTACCTGTCGACGGCTATACTCACTATCAGGGTGATGGGATTGCAATATTCCCATGTGACAAATCTGCACATGTGCCCTCTTTATCTAAAATAAAAGTTTAAATTTAAAAAACAAGTATAGTGAAAAAAATAACATAAATACACTTCCAAATATTTAAACAGGAAAAAAAGTTTTTATTACGTGACATATATGCAATAAATAACAACTAATGGAAAAATAAAATCATATTTCAAATACTAAGGTTGGCCACATTTAAAATAAATTAAATTTATCTCTTATTTAGACTCCTGTCACTCCAAACAAGTGAAGTCAGCCAAATGGACCATGATGATTTCTCTCAGGGTCGTCCTGTGTGGCACTGATGCTTCTGTGTTTCCTGCTGCTTGTGAACTATTGAGACTCTGCCACCATTCACTGGTTCACACAATTTCTTTGCTTTTGCAGATCCTTGCATTATTCTTTAATTTCAATCACAAATGTCATCTCCTTTTCTTTTTGCTATTATTCATCTTGAGAAATTGCCATAGTATTTGTATCATATTAAGAACCTATTAAATCTCTTTGGTCTCTTGTAGCTCAGATTAGCAACTATGAAGCTACTTAGTAAAATCCTCTATAGTCCTTATTATTTAAAGCATATAATGGAGTTAACAAAAAAAAAGCTTGTTTTAAAAATTATACTTTAAGTTCTAGGGTACATGTGCACAACGTGCAGGTTTATTACATATGTATACATGTACCATGTTGGTGTGCTGCACCCATTAACTCGTCATTTACATTAGGTATATCTCCTAATGCTATCCCTCTCCCCTCCCCCCTCCCCACAATAGGACCTGGTGTGTGATGTTCCCCTTCCTGTGTCCAATTGTCCTCATTGTTCAATTTCCACCTATGAGTGAGAACATGCGGTATTTGGTTTTCTGTTCTTGCAATAGTTTGCTGAGAATGATGGTCTCCAGCTGCATCCATGTCCCTACAAAGGACACGAACTCATCCTTTTTTATGGCTGCATAGTATTCCATGGTGTATATGTGCCACATTTTCTCAATCCAGTCCATCACGGATGGACATTTGGGTTGATTCCAAGTCCTTGCTATTGTGAATAGTGCCACAATAAACATACCTGTGCATGTGTCTTTATAGCAGCATGACTTATAATCCTTTGGGTATATCCCCCAGTAATGGGATGGCTGGGTCAAATGGTATTTCTAGTTCTAGATCCTTGAGGAATCACCACACTGTTTTCC
>NW_012108585.1:3100216-3102243 GCF_000951045.1 Mandrillus leucophaeus | reverse complement strand
GCCATTCTCCTGCCTCAGCCTCCTAAGTAGCTGGGACTACAGGCACCCGCCACCATGCCCAGCTAATTTTTTGTATTTTTAGGAGAGATGGGGTTTCACCATGTTGGCCAGGATGGTCTCGATCTCCTGACCTCATGATCTGCCCGCTTCGGCCTTCCAAAGTGCTGGAATTACAGGAGTGAGCCACCGTGCCCGGCTCCTAATCAGTAGCATTTCTATACACCAATAACATTCAAGCTGAGGGCCAAATCAAGAATGCAATCCCATTTGTAATAGACACACACACACACACACACACACACACACACACACACACACACCCCTTGGAATACATCTAACCAAGGAGGTGAAAGCTCTTTACAAAGAGAACTACAAAACACTGCTAGAAGAAATCACAGGTAACACAAACAAATGGAAAAATATCCCATGCTCATGAATTGGTAAAATCAATATTGTTAAAATGACCATACTACCCAAAGCTGTCAAACCACCACCATTTTTCACAGAATTATGAAAAGCTATGCTACAATTCTTACAGAACCAAAAAGGAGCCCAAATAGCCAAAGCAATTAAGCAAAAAGAACAAAGCTAGAAGCATCACACTACCAGTCTGTCACCAAAACAGTATGGTACTTGTAGAAAAATAGACACCTAGACCATTGGAACAGGATAGAGAAACCCTACGCCCCAAAGCCACACACCTACAACCATCTGATCTTCAACAAAGTTGACAACAACAACCAAAGAGGAAAGGACTCTTCACTCAATAAGTTATGCTGCGATAACTGGTTAGCTATATGCAGAGGAGTGAAACTGGACTCCTACATCACATACAAAAATCACATAACATACAAAATTACATCATGAGGCGGGCAGATCACAGGTCAGGAGTTCGAGACCATGGTGAAACCCCGTCTCTACTAAAAATGCAAAAAATTAGCTGGGCGCAGTGGCGGGCGCCTGTAGTCCCAGCTACTTGGGAGGCTGAGGCAGGAGAATGGCAGGAACCTGGGAGGCAGAGCTTGCAGTGAGCTGAGATCGCGCCCCTGCACTCCAACCAGGGGGACAGAGTGAGACTTGGTCTCAAAAATAAAAAATTAAAAAAATAAAATTACATCACATACAAAAATTAACTCAAGATGGATTAAAGACTTAAATGTAAGAGCTAAAACTATAAAAATCATAGAAGAAAAACTGGGATACACCATTCTGGACACCAGCCTTAGCAAATAATTTATGACTAAGCTCACAAAAGCAATTGTAACAAAGTCAAAAATGGGCAAGTGGGGCCTAATTAAAGAGCTTCTGCTCAGCAAAATAAACTGTCAACACACAGACAACCTACAGAATGAAAGAAAACATTTGCAAACTATGCAACCAACAAAGGTCTAATATCCATAATCTAAAAGGAACTTAACAAATCAATGAGCAAAAATATCTCCAATAAAAAGTGGGCAAAGGACGTGAACAGATGCTTCTTAAAAGAAGGCATATATGCAGCCAACAAATATATGAAAAAAAGAATCAACATCACTAATCGTTAGAGAAATCCAAATTAAAACCACAAGGAGATACTATCCCACACCAGTCAGAATGGCTGTTATTAAAAAGACAGAAAATAATAGATGTTAGTGACATTATGGAGAAAAGGGAATCTTTATACACTGTTGGTGGGAATGTAAGTTAGTTCACCCACTGTGGAAAGCAGTTTAGAGATTTCCCAAAGAGCTTGGACTTACCATTGGACCAAGCAATTCCACTACTGAGTGTATACCCAAAGGAAAATAAATCATTCCTCAAAAAAGACACACGTACTCATATGTTTGTTGCAACACTAGTCACAATAGCAAAGACATGGAATCAACGTAGATGCCCACCAACAGTGAACTGGAGAAAGAAAATGTGGTATATACACACCATGGATACCATGCAGCCGTTAAAAAAAGCAAAATCATATCCTCTGTGGCAGCATGGATGCAGCTGGAGGCCATTGTCCAGAGTGAATTAATGCGGGAACAGAAAACCAA
>NW_012108585.1:3095796-3096746 GCF_000951045.1 Mandrillus leucophaeus | reverse complement strand
CCAATATTTTTGATGAACAGAGGCACAAAAATCCTCAACAAAATACTAGCAAATCAAATCCAGCAGCACATCAAAAGGTTAATTCACCATGATCAGTGGCCTTTGTTCCTGGGAGGTAAGGCTGTTTCAACATATGCAAATCAATAAATGTCATTCACTACATAAACAATTAAAAACAAAAACCATATGATCATCTCAATAGACACAGGAAATGCCGTGGGTAAAATTCAACGTACTTTCATGATAAAAACCCTCAACAAACTAGGCATTGAAGGAACGTACCTCAAAATAATAAGAGCCATCTATGACGAACGCACAACCAACATTATACTAAATGAAAAAAAGCTGGAAGCATTCCCCTTAAAAACTGATGTAAGACAAGGATGTCCACTCTCACCACTCCTATTCAACATAGTACTGAAAGTCCCAGACAGAGCAATCAGGCAAGAGAAAGAGATAAATGGCATCCTAATAGGAAGAGAAGATGTGAAATTATCTCTCTTCACTGATGATATGATTCTATACCTAGAAAACCCTAAAGACACCGCCAAAAGGCTCCCAGAGCTGATAAACAACTTCAGTAAAATTTCAGGGTACAAAATCAATGTACAAAAATCAGTAGCATTTCTTTCTTTTTTTAGATGGACTGTTGCTCTCTCACCAGGCTGGAGTGCGGTGGCGCCATCTCGGCTCACTGCAACCTCTGCCTCCCAGGTTCAAGTGATTCTCCTGCCTCAGCCTCCCGAGTAGCTGGGATTACCGATGTGCGCCCAAGCTAATTTTTCTATTTTTAGTAGAGACAGGGTTTCACCATGTTGGCCAGGATGGTCTTGATCTCTTGACCTTGTGATCCGCCCACCTCAGCCTCCCAAAGTGCTGGGGTTACAGGCATGAGCCACCGCGCCTGGCCTAATCGGTAGCATTTCTTTTAATGTTTTTTTTTTTTTTTT
>NW_012108585.1:3090653-3094026 GCF_000951045.1 Mandrillus leucophaeus | reverse complement strand
GCAGTTTAGAGATTTCCCAAAGAGCTTGGACTTACCATTGGACCAAGCAATTCCACTACTGAGTGTATACCCAAAGGAAAATAAATCATTCCTCAAAAAAGACACACGTACTCATATGTTTGTTGCAACACTAGTCACAATAGCAAAGACATGGAATCAACGTAGATGCCCACCAACAGTGAACTGGAGAAAGAAAATGTGGTATATACACACCATGAGATACCATGCAGCCGTTAAAAAAAGCAAAATCATATCCTCTGTGGCAGCATGGATGCAGCTGGAGGCCATTGTCCAGAGTGAATTAATGCGGGAACAGAAAACCAAGTATCACATGTCCTCACTTATAAATGGGAGTTAAACATTGAGTACACATGATCATAAAGATGGGAGCAATAAACACTAGGGGCTACTAGAGGGAGGGGGTGGGAGAGGAGGTAAGTGTGGAAAAGCTGCCTATCATGCACTCAGTGCCTGAGTGAAGGGATCATTCATACACCAAACTTTGGTGACCCATAATTTACTCGTGAAACAAACCTGCACATGGATACCCTTAATCTAAAAGTTGAAAAAAAGGGAAAAATTGTTAAATTCATATATTTGTTCCTTCTCTCATTCATGCATTCATTTATCAAGCATAGTTAGTTCCTTATTAGATGTAATGCTCTGCTGGATGATATGTGCATTGCAAATGTGAATAAGGCTTGATTCCTCACCTTTAGGAAGAGGAGAGGTAAGATCTACAAATGTAATTATAATACAGTTGGGCTGTGTGGTGTCCAGAGGTGGACAGCCTAATTTATTACAGGCTGAAACAGAGAGAGAGGAAGAACTGCATCATGGGAACACAAACACTTCTTGCTTAGGTTGGCTGTAGAGATATGAAACTGAGAGCCCGTGATAGATCTAAAACTTGAGCAGGCTTCTTGGATGTGCTTAGAATTCTTGGCAACTTCTCTTCCTTTCTGACCCTGAACTCTCTTTGCCTTTCTTTTCCTCCTAAGGTGCTGTCAGAGTTCTCCTGGTCTTAGATTCCACTGGTCCCCTGAGAGTCAAAGGAGATGACTGCAGCGGCAGTGACTGCACTGATCTCTGTACTGTACTCTGTGGCCAGTGACAAATCTGGCTACTACATTGGGGCAGCAGCTGTGGTTTGGTTTAATTGCCATGTATGAAGTGGTGGGGTACCATATGCCTTGGACCCCCACCCATGAAGATTCCCAGTGCCCTGGCAAAATCACCTATCCTTGCTTGATGGAGTATTTTGAAAAAAATTTTGGCAATCCCGTAACGGGAATTTGATACTTCTTTCTCTTCATAGTCCTATTCTTCCTTATGGAATTCATGGCTTAGCTTTGGCATAAGCAAGGTGAACAGGAATGAGTGGAGCTGGGAGCAGGTGAAGTGGAGAAGGGCTACATGGTGGGAATCCAGGAACACACCACCTCCCCAAAGAAAGTCATCCTGAACTTCCACCAGAGAAGATGCTTTTGCTTTTCTACCCTCTGTACTTTCTCCTGCAGGTTGGCACCCAGCATGTGTTTCTGTCCCTTCTCCTGTTTCAGTGCCTGCCTGTGGTAGGCAAAACCAATAACCACTACAGCACTGATGGCTGCCCTGGCCCTTCTGTCTGCCTGAGGTGAGCAACCTTGGAGAAGCAGGTATCCACCCACACCCTCATCACCTTGTCCTGCATGGCCATCCTCTTTATGATGCATTCAGGGGCCTTTTGAGTTCTAAGTTTTGGATGATTGAAATTTGGGAGGGACAACACCTTTCTTACTTAAAGTCTTTTCTCCCTCACACAATGCTTGTGTTCCTCTAAGTATTGTGTCTGGGGCAGGGCTTCCTCCTGCTAACCTCCTTTGGTTTTCTCCTTTAAAAAATAAACATTTGCTGTTCTATTAAGAGTTTTCTCTGTCTACAGCCAAGCTAAGGCTGTCTGACTACTGGTGGTGGTACGCAGTTGAGAACCCTGCAGAGCTCTTTCATGTAGGCTATCTAATTTGATTCTCACCCAAAGCCTGGGACACTGAACTTTCTTCCAGTATCTCCAAATCCAGAACAGTCTTTATAGTCCTGGAACAAAGAGCTTTAGATTGATTTACTTGTATTCTAGCCTCTCTAGCATTGGTTTTAAATACAGAGAAGACCATTATTCCCCCGATGAAAATTCTCAGCTGCACCTTCAGGGTAGGATCACCCTGCTTCTTCCTCTTGGAATTAATTCCCCAAACTCTTAGGAGTGCCCTCAGTCTTGATGCCTCACTTGAGTTTCCGGTGAGGACTACATATACCTAGATGAGTACCACTGGGGAACAGGACACATTTTATAAGAATATTTACTGCACATATTGTGGCAATGCTGAAAGTCCCACCCCTTCAACCAAGGGTCTCCACTCTGAAAATTGGCTGAGGTCTGGCAGGGGGTTAGAATGAGTGTCAGTGGAAGCAGCCCACTGGGGTTCACCGTACTGAGAATTGTGCCTTTGCTCCCAGACCTGACCCATCTATCTTGAGATAAGCTGTAGCCTAGCTCAGGTCTACACACAGGTTATTAACCACTCTTTGGGGCTCCCTGCAAAGTCCTGGTGTTTGCAAGCACAAGGGAGTTTGACTAGGCATGGCAAAAGCACTTTGCATTTAGAGATGGGCAAAGATGGGGATTAGAATGAGGAGGATGTTTCAGAGAAGGTATGGTCTGTCACCTCATCCTGTGTTAGGCATATCACCCTCAAAAGTAGTTTGAGTGACCATGCTGTGCCCAAGGCTTGAGCTCCATCCAGGGGCTAAAGTTGAGATGTAGAGCAGGGGCATCCAGTCTGCGCTGTTCAAGTGAGCATGATGTTCCCAGATCACCTGAATGAAGAGGAATTTTCCTCTAGTGTAGTCATATACACCTCAAGATGACCCAGTGATTTTCTGCGTCCTGTTGTCCCCATTGTAATCCTCTCCTTTTGCATGCAGACAGAGACTGTGACTTGCTTCTAACTAATAGGGTATGGTAAAGGACGTCACTCCTGTGATCATAGTATGTTATGTGGAAGTCCATTTGAGTAGGCTAGAGCAAAAGGTTGCCGCTGGCTTTTAGGAAGTAAGTTGCTTATTCAGGGATTCCACTTCTTCCTGGTTTAGTCTTGGGAGGGTGTATGTGTCCAGGAATTTATCCATTTCTTCTAGATTTTGTAGTTTATTTGCGTAGAGGTGTTTATAGTATTCTCTGATGGTAGTTTGTATTTCTGTAGGATCAGTGGTGATACCATTTTTTATTGCATCTATTTGATTCTTCTCTCTTTTCTTCTTTATTAGTCTTGCTAGCAGTCTATCAATTTTGTTGATCTTTTCAAAACACCAGCTCCTGGATTCATTGATTTTT
>NW_012108585.1:3087684-3089348 GCF_000951045.1 Mandrillus leucophaeus | reverse complement strand
TCTGGCTTGTAGAGTTTCTGCCGAGAGATCTGCTGTTAGTCTGATGGGCTTCCCTTTGTGGGTAACCCAATCTTTCTCTCTGACTGCCCTTAATATTTTTTCCTTCATTTTAACTTTGGTGAATCTGACAATTATGTGTCTTGGAGTTGCTCTTCTCGAGGAGTATTTTTGTGGCATTCTCTGTATTTCCTGAATTTGAATGTTGGCCTGCCTTGCTAGGTTGGGGAAGTTCTCCTGGATAATATCCTGAGGAGTGTGTTCCAACTTGGTTCCATTGTCCCCGCCACTTTCAGGTACACCAATCAGACTTGTCTTTTTCAGTCAGATTTGGTCTTTTCACATAGTCCCATATTTCTTGGAGACATTGTTTGTTTCTTTTTACTCTTTTTTCCTCTAAACTTCTCTTCTCGCTTCATTTCATTCATTTGATCTTCAATCACTGATACCCTTTCTTCCACTTGATTGAATCGGCTACTGAAACTTGTGCATACATCACGTAGTTCTCGTGCCATGGTTTTCAGCTCATTAGGGTCTTCTCTATGCTGTTTATTCTAGTTAACCATTTGTCTAATCTTTTCAAGGCTTTTAGCTTCTTTGTAATGGGTTCAAACATCCTCCTTTAGCTCGGAGAAGTTTGTTATTACAGATTGTCTGAAGCCTTCTTCTCTGAACTTGTCAAAGTCATTCTCTGTCCAGTTTTGTTCCGTTGCTGGGGAGGAACTGCGTTCCTTTGGAGGAGAAGAGACGCTCTGATTTTTAGAATTTTCAGCTTTTCTGCTCTGGTTTCTCCCCATCTTTGTGGTTTTATCTACCTTTAGTCTTTGATAATGGTGACGTACAGATGGGGTTTTGGTGTGGATGTCCTTTCTGTTTGTTAGTTTTCCTTCCAACAGTCAGGACCCTCAGCTGCAGGTCTATTGGAGTTTGCTGGAGGTCCATTCCAGACCCTGTTTGCCTGGGTATCACCAGTGGAGGCTGCAGAACAGCGAATGTTGCAGAACAGCAAATGTGGCTGCCTGATCCTTCCTCTGGAAGCTTCGTCTCAGAGGGGCACCCGGCTGTATGAGTTGTCAGTCGGCCCCTACTGGGAAGTGTCTCCCAGTTAGGCTACTCAGGGGTCAGGGACCCACTTGAGGGGGTAGTCTGTCCATTCTCAGATCTCAAACTCTGTGCTGGGAGAACCACTACTCTCTTAAAAGCTCAGTTGGAAATGCAGAAATCACCCATTTTCTGCATCACTCATGCTGGGATCTGTAGATTGGAGCTGTTCCTACTTGGCCATCTTGATCAGGCTCTGAAATTGAGGCAATAATTAATATCCTACCAACCAAAAAAAGTCCAGGACCAGGTGGATTCACAGCCTAATTCTACCAGCGGTACAAAGAGGAGCTGGTACCATTCTTTCTGAAACTATTCCAATTAACAGAAAAAGAGGGAATCCTCCCTAACTCATTTTATGAGGCCAGCATCATCCTGATACCAAAGCCTGGCAGAGACACAACAAAAAAAGAGACTTTTAGACTAATATCCCTGATGAACATCGATGCAAAAATCCTCACTAAAATACTGGCAAACCAAATCCAGCAGCACATCAAAAATCTTATCCACCACAATCAAGTTGGCTTCATCCCTGAGATGCAAGTCTGGTTCCACATATGCAAATC
>NW_012108585.1:3087156-3087474 GCF_000951045.1 Mandrillus leucophaeus | reverse complement strand
TAAGACAGGGATGCCCTCACTCACCACTTCTATTCAACATAGTGTTGGAAGTTCTGGCCAGGGCAATCAGGCAGGAGAAAGAAATAAAGGGTGTTCAGTTAGGAAAGGTGAAAGTCAAATTGTCCCTGTTTGCAGATGACATGATTATATATTTAGAAAACCCCATTGTCTCAGCCCAACATTTCCTTAAGCTGGTAAGCAACTTCAGCAAAGTCTCAGGATACAAAATCAATGTGCAAAAATCACAAGCATTCCTATACACCAATAACAGAGAGTCAAATCATTAGTGAACTCCCATTCACAATTGCTTCAAAGAGA
>NW_012108585.1:3086803-3087106 GCF_000951045.1 Mandrillus leucophaeus | reverse complement strand
AGGGACCCTGAGGCCCGCACAATGGTACCGGAGCCAAGGGAAGCTGAGCGATCTCAGCATTAGGCATCTGTGGAGACATCCTTTTCTTTCCTCCCGGAAAACAGTCCTCCTTCACTTCTTGCAGCAGCAAACCCAGCGGTACCGCAAGAGGCCTGAGCAAGTCTTAGCAGACTGTCCAAGACTGAGACTGCTCTGCTGCTGCAGCAGCTCCTGCTCCTTCTCTCTAGATAAGAAAATTCTTGCCCAGGCCAGTCCTGCAAAAATACTCATGGTCCTGAATAGATCCATCCTGTTGTACATTTA
>NW_012108585.1:3085889-3086753 GCF_000951045.1 Mandrillus leucophaeus | reverse complement strand
AATTGCTTCAAAGAGAATAAAATACCTAGGAATCCAACTTACAAAGGATGTGAAGGACCTCTTCAAGGAGAACTACAAACCACTGCTCAATGAAAGAGGACACAAACAAATGGAAGAAAATTCCATGCTCATGGATAGGAAGAATCAATATCATGAAAATGGCCATACTGCTCAAGGTAATTTAAAGATTCAATGCCATCCCCATCAAGCTACCAATGACTTTCTTCACAAAATTGGAAAAAAACTACTTTAAATTTCATATGGAACAAAAAAAGAGCCCACATTGCCAAGACAATCCTAAGCGAAAAGAACAAAACTGGAGGCATCACGCTACCTGACTTCAAACTATACTACAAGGCTATAGTAACCAAAACAGCATGGTACTGGTACCAAAACAGAGATATAGACCAATAGAACAGAACAGAGCCCTCAGAAGTAATACCACACATCTACAGCCATCTGATCTTTGACAAAACTGACAAAAACAAGAAATGGAGAAAGGATTCTTTATTTAATAAATAGTGCTGGGAAAACTCGCTGGCCATATGTAGAAAGCTGAAACTGGATGCCTTCATTATACCTTATACAAAAATTAATTCAAGATGGATTAAAGACTTAAATCTTAGACCTAAAACCATAAAAACCCTAGAAGAAAACCTAGGCAATGCCATTCGGACATAGGCATGGGCAAGGACTTCATGTCTAAAACACCAAAAGCAATGGCAACAAAAGCCAAAATTGACAAATGGGATCTAATTAAGCTAAAGAACTTCTGTACAGCAAAAGAAACTACCATCAGAATGAACAGGCGACCTACAGAATGGGAGAAGATTTTTACAATCTATACATCTGACAAAGGGTTAA
>NW_012108585.1:3077387-3081349 GCF_000951045.1 Mandrillus leucophaeus | reverse complement strand
CCCAGGCCAGTCCTGCAAAAATACTCATGGTCCTGAATAGATCCATCCTGTTGTACATTTAGGCTCAGCAAGGTGAAACTTGAGGTCCCAGAACAGTTGTACACACAGTTACAAGGGAGCAACCTGCTGGACTTACACAACCCCAGCAGGCACAAGACTCAGCAGTTAGAGCTGCTTGATGCCACCTTCCACACTCATCCTCAGCTGGGGATCTTTGTGCACTGAGTAACCTACACCACTGTGTGCATGGCCCTTGGAGTCTCCCTTTCGAAATGCAGTTGAGTTTGTGGGTAGGCCAGCAGGCACCATGCGGGTGAGGGTCTACCCAATGCACGCATGGGGTTATGTAAAAGAGGGACTGCCTTTCAGAGATGTGGGACATTTTAGGGGTGAATCAGAACCAAGCGTTGCTGTATACCTAGTGCCTATAAAGTTTTTGATACATAGTAGGGACTTGACAAATACTTTTTGGGCACACAGAGTATAACCACAACTCTCAGATAATCTTGGTGTTTCTAGGGCTTGTAAGTAGTGGTAATACTGTTCTCAGGCATGTTCACTGAGAGTCAGACCCCAAAACTCAGCATCTGGTTTATGTCACAAGTAACCCTTTTATGTCCACTCTCCTGGGCTTATCCTGGTTACAAACAGTGGTTGGGTCTGTGCCATCTTGTTTCAAAGGATAGATGAAGCCTCAGAGGCTTCAGTTTAACTATAAAGGAAGGAAAGTTTGGACAGAAACAGCAGTCAGTCAGCAGCTGTGTTTGAACAGTTGATTGTCTAGATGAAGATTGTTCCAGGCAGTGACAATGGCAAGGGTCCTGATCCTTACTGAGCTCGTCTATTGGTCAGGGATCAATCAGGCACAGAAACCACAGTAATTTGAATGGTGAGACTTTAATACAAAGACTCATTAACTAGTTACAAGTGGCTGACTACTTAACATGGTAAAAAGAAGACTTAGAGTTGTCCAGAAGTAGCAATTTCAGAAAGCAGCTCTTACCTCTAGGGCTGAGGGAGAGAACAAAGAGGGAACTAAGAATGATGTGGCTGCCACAGAAACCTGTAGCCTTGGATGATTAAAAAAAAACTTGCCAGAATGCCTGAGTCAGAGCTGATCTGTAGGAGCAGAGCAACTTGCCAGAGGGTGCAGGCAGGAGCCAGTCCATGAGTGAGTGCTACCAAGCCTCCTGAAAACCAAAGAACCAGCTGCTGCAGCAAAACCTAGGACACCGGAAGGAATTCCCTTCTTTCTGCTATTGCCTCTCCGTGTCCTAGTATTAACTGTTGACAAGTTCTAATATCAAACCATCTGGTAAAGGAGAAAAGTTCATAGGGGTACAACTCCAGTATAATAGCAGAAAAAGAAAGGATGGATTTGGAGTTGGGAGGCAATACATTGATAACCGGCACAGTCTATCCGTTTGGCCACCCAACTTCTCTATATATCCTTCTATACATACATGCACTAATAAGCTGAAGCTGTCCTTTGTGCAAGTGGAGTTCTCATATACTTTCCAAGATGGAGACAAACCGTCCCCAAAGACATTATATCCATTGCTGGCTGCATTCGGTACTTCCAGGTTTAGTCACAGTCCTACTGAAAGTGTTGTTGGCTAATAACTGAATTGTAAAGTTAACCTTCAACAACTTGTATATGACATAATAAGGAAAAGAAAAATAGAGAATAGGTACTATATACAAAAAGAAAATAGGTACTATATACAAATAAATATATACAAAAAGAAAATATGCAAACCTGCTATAATTCTTGTGATGAGTCACAAGGTTATAGTTGATATCTGTCTCCCTTCTCTACGCCCCATTCAGTTTTTTCTTTGTCTTCATCCAGAAACTTAACTAGATGACTTCTTATTCAGGTAGGTTGACCCAAACCATCATTTCTGAAGGGTCTTGACTTTGTTTGTTTGCTTTAGTCTTCAACTAACATTTACTGTTGGTCATGAAAAACATACTGGGTTCCAAATATCATTCTCCTTGTCCCCCATTGTATAGCAGCAACTCAGTTTGCCACTGGCAATTGTGATAAATCACTCCAGCCAGCTGAGTAACCCTTTCTTCTGCTTATTGGTTCAGTGGCATAAGGAGCCCAACATGGCCAAGTGGCTGTCTCATCTTGCAAACCAGTGGAACCATTATCGTAACCTGTAACTCCCACTTGGAAACTAAGACCTCCGAGCCAGAAGGGCTCCAGATTGCTGAATGGGAAGCCAAAAATTCTGCCAGTGTTTTCTTAGGTATAATAGCAAAAGGAGCTGCTGTCTCTTTCATCCTTTGATTCCAATACATGTATATTTTGGCTATGTGGGAGATAGCATCGTATATAGGGATCTCCTATTCAAAGCATATACTGCAGCCTACAAGGCAGACTCCATCCTTGCAAGGAATTGTCTCACACTGTAGTTGAGTTTTCAGTGAGCCAGATCCGCTTTCAATCCAGCCAGTTCACTTGGTTGATGGGGTATTGTGGTTAGATTTCATGGACATGGGCCTGTTGTCACACTCCCTTTGCCACAAAATCTGTTTCATGATCAGGCAAAATTCTTTGTTGTTGTTGTTGTTGTTTTTAAAGATCTGTAGACAAATTACTTATTTTAAGTATCTACCAATTAGACACTATTATAATGATAAAATAGACTTTAACTTTATTTTCTCAAAAATAGAATATTCTTTTTTCTTTTTTCCGAGAGGGATCTCTCAGCAGTCATTTAGGCAGGAGTTCAGTGGTGTGATTATAGCTCACTACGGCCTCAAACTCATGGGCTCAAACAATCCACCTGCGTCATTCTTTCTTTCCCGTAGGTTATTGGGGTACAGGTGGTATTTGGTTATACGAGTAAGTTCTTTAGTGGTGATTTGTGAGATTTTGGCGCACCCATCACCCAAACAGTACACACTGCACCCTATTTGTAGTCTTTTATCCCTTGCCCCCCCCACCCTTCCCCTCAAGTCCCCAAAGCCATTGTATCATTCTTAGGCCTTCGCGTCCTCATGATCAGGCAAAATTCTGTGAGCAGTACCACATCGGTGAGTGGGACAGTGGCCGAATTTTGCCCCGTATCTTTGGTTGCCCGGTGTGTTTGAGTCCACAGTTGGTGGTGCTGGCAGAAGCATTTAAGGCAGAAAGGCAAATTCATTTCCAGAATATGTGTCTGCTGTTGTGAGGACAAATCTCTGCTCTCTCGATAGTGGAAGAGAGCCAAGGTAATCAGCCTGCCGTGAGGAGTCTGGCTGGTATCCCTGACAGATGGACCCATATGGGCCTCAGTGTTGGTATGTTCTGTTAGTAGATTATGACCCATCAGGTGAAGTTCCCAGTTCAGTGGGGACGTCCATATTATTGGGGCCAGGAATAGCCTCCACCCCTGCCATGGCCATTTTGTTCTTGGGCCCACTGAGCCGTCAGCGGGGTGGTTGGGGAAAGAAGCTGACTGACATTCACAGAGCGTATAATTTTGTCCACTTGATTATTGAGAGCTTCCTTTGCAGTGAATGCCCTTTGGTGAGCATTCATGTGGGACAAAATATCTTCAGGCTGCCAATTTGGAGAAGAAGCCCTCCCACATATATTTTGCTCAGACTTCTTTCTCACCAGTATTTCAATCCTGTTCCTTCCAAGTTCAAGACCATTCGAACTGTTAACAACTGCTCATGAGTCATGTAGATTTTTTTATTTCTGGCCATTTCTCAGTCCAGCAAATTTGGCAACCAACTATACTGGGCAAAATTCTGCCCACTTGAAGAATTTTCCTTCACCATTCCCTCTCCTGTAAAGTGGCTTTCCGTAGTGGATTCTTACGCTGCAGCTCCCTACTTTTGTGTGGTCAATATATCAAGCAGAACATCTATAAACCAGTCTCAAGCTCTTTCTTCCTCAGGCAATTGATCTTACAGAACTCCCTATGATGCCCCAGGCCTGAAGTGAGAGAGAGAAGTTAATG
>NW_012108585.1:3072850-3075652 GCF_000951045.1 Mandrillus leucophaeus | reverse complement strand
GTGTTCATGTGCTCCAGTAAATATACTACAACTAGGACAGCAGCTGCAATCAAAATTTCCATCTGATGAAGTTTACAATAATCCACAGTTGTTCTTCAAGATTGGTTCAATTTTTGCATGGCCCCAACAGGCATGCTAAATACAGATGTGTTAGATATCACTACTCTTGCATCTCTCAGGTCTTTGATGGTGGCACTGATCTCTGCATTTCCTCTAGGTATGTGATGTTCCTTCCATTTTGGTAAAGAGGGGAAGTTCTAGCTAAGTTCCACTTAGCTCTTTGTATCACAATCACACCTGCCTTATGGGTAAGAGAGCTAATGTGGGGATTCTTCCAGCTTCTGAGTACATTTATTCTAATTATGCATTCAGGAACTGAGAGAAGAGCCACAGGGTGGGTTCATGGACCAACCAAGATCACCATGAGTGGAACCTGGGCTGAGACTCCGTCCATTACAGGGGAACCATAAGCTCCTACTTTGACTGGTGGGACACAATGATGTCATGAGTCCTTAGGAATTAGCAGCAACTCAGAGCCAATGTCTAGCGATCCCTAAGGAGTCTGAGTAGTTCCCTTTCGCCATGCTTGGTCACTCCACTAAGCGACTGCAAATCTCTTGAGGGAAGTCTTGGAGGAACAGTTACTGCATATGCAATAGCAAAGCTTCAGAGTCCCACCCCTTCAACCATGGGACTCTGGGCCTATAAATTGGCTTAGGACTGGAAACTGGGTGAGAGACCGTGAATCTTCATTGCAGTGACTCAATCCAAATCTGAAAAACATTTTATTATTATTATTATTTATTTTAGATTTAGGGGGTACATGTGCAGAGTTTTTACGTGAGTATATATCGTGATGTTGAGGTTTGGGCTTCTAATGATGCCATTGCTCAAGCAATGAACATAGTACCTGATGGTAATTTTTCAACCCTTGCTTCTCTTTCAGAATCCCCAGTGTTGCTTGTTTCCATCTTTGTGTCCATGCGTACCCAATGTTTAGCTCCTACTTACAAGTGAGAACATGTGGTGTTTTGTTTTCTGTTCTTGCATTAATTCACTGAGGATAATGGCCTCCAGCTGTATCCATGTTTCTGGAAAGAACATAATTTCATTTTTTAAATGACTGCATAGTATTCCATGGTGTATATGTACCACATTTTCTTTATCCAATTCATTGTTGCTGGGCATCTGGGTCGATTCCATGTTTTTCCTATTGTGAATAGTACAATAAACATAAAAGTGAATGTGTCTTTTTTGTAGAATGATTTATTTCCTTTGGGTATATGCCCAGTAATGGGGTGCTGGATAGAATTATAATTCTATTTTTAGTTCTTTGAGCAATCTCCAAACTGTTTTCCACAGGGGCTGCACTAATTTACATTCCCACCAACAATGCATTGCCTTCTCTCCACAACCTTGCCAACATGTTATTTTTTTGACTTTTTAGTAATAGCCATTCTGACTGGTGTGAGACGGTATCTCATTGTGATTTTGATTTGCATCTCTCTGTAGTTATTGTAGAAATCTTAGATGTAATCTTAGAAATCTTAGATTCCTAGGTATTTTAATTTTTTGCTGAGTGTAAATGGGATTATGTTCTTGATTTGGCTTTCAGTTTAAGTGTTATTGGTGTACAGAAATGCTACTGATTTTTGTATGTTGCTTTCCTATCCTGAGGCTTTGCTGAGGTCGTTTATTTGATGTAGAAGTCTCCCAGTAGAATCTTTAGGGTTTTCTAGGTATAGAATCATATTGTCAGTGAAGAGAGATAATTTGACTTTCTCATTTCCTATTCAGATGCTTTTTATTTCTATCTCTTGCCTGACTGCTCTGGCTAGGACTTCTAGTACTATGTTGAATAGAAGTGGTGAGAATGGGCATCCTTGTCATGTTCCAGTTCTTAAAGGGGAATATTTCCAGCTTTTGCACATTCAGTAGGATGTTGGCTGTGGGTTTGCCATAGATGTCTTGTATTATTTTGAGGCATGTTCTTTTAATGCCTAGTTTGTTGAGAGGTTTTTTGTTTTTTGTTTGTTTTTGAGATGGAGTCTTGCTCTGTTGCTTATGCTGGAGTACACTGGTACAATCTCAGCTCACTGCAACCTCCGCCTCCTGGGTTCAAGCGATTCTCCTGCCTCAGCCTCCCAAATAACTGGGTTTACAGGTGCCTGCCACCACGCCTGGCTATTGTTGAGGATTTTTATCATGAAGGGACATTGGACTGTATTGAATGCTTTTCTGTGTCTATTGAGATGATTATATGGTTTTTGTTTTTAATTCTGATTATGTAGTGAACTACATTTATTTATTTGTATATTTTCAGCCATCCTTGGATCCCAGGAATAAAGCCCGTTTGATCACGATGAATTAACTTTTTGAGGTGCTGCTGGATTCAATTTGCTAAGTACTTTGTTGATGATTTTTGTGTCTGTGTTCATCAGGGATGTTAGCCTGTAGTTTTCTTTTTGTTGTGTCTTTGACAGATTTTGGTATCAGAATGATGTTGATTTCATAGAATGAGTTAGGGAGGAATTCCTCCTTGATTTTTTGAAACAGTTTCGGTAAGATAGGCACCAGCTCATTTCTGCATGTCTGGTAGAATTTGGCTGTTAATCCATCTGGACCAGTGATTTTTTTGGTTAGGTTTTTTATTATCAGTTCAACTTTATTACTTCTTCTTCTTCTCTCTCTCTCTCTCTTTTTTTTTTTTTTGAAATGGAGTCTTGCTCTGTTGCCCAGGCTGGAGTGCAGTGGCAAAAATCTCGGCTCACTGCAACCTCCGCCTCCCAGGTTCAAGCAATT
>NW_012108585.1:3035787-3071930 GCF_000951045.1 Mandrillus leucophaeus | reverse complement strand
TCTTTTCCTCTGCTAGCTTTGGAGTTAGTTCGTTCTAGTCTTTCTAGTTCCTTTAGGGGCAAGGTTTGGTTAATTTGAGATCTATCTTCTTGCTGTAGGTATTTATGGTTCTAAACTTTCTTCTTAACTCTGCTTTTGACACATCCCAGAAGTTTTGGTATGTTGTGTCTCTATTTTCATTGGTTTCAAATAATTCTTTGATTTCTGCCTTAATTTTTTATTTATCCAAAATCATCCAGGAGCAAGTTGTTCAGTTTCCATGCATTTGTGTTGTTTTGAGAGTTTCTCTTGGTATTCGTTTCTGTTTTATTTCATCGTGGTCTGGGAAGATGATTGGTGTGATTGAGATTTTTTAAAATTGAGACTTGCTTTATGACTGAGTATGTAGCTGATCTGAGAGTATGTTCCATGTGCAGTTAGAAGAATAATATGTATAATGTATAATGTATATTATATATGCAATATGCATGTGTTGGTGTGTGTATATGTATATTTATACATACATATTGTATTAGTCCACTCTCACGCTGCTATAAGAACTTCCTGAGACTGGGTAATATACATAAAACAAAGGTTTAATTGACTCACAGTCAGTTCTGTATGGCTAGGGAGGCCTCAGGAAACTTACAGTCATGGCAGAAGGGGAAGCAGGCAGCTCTTACATGGTGGCAGGTGAGAGAGAATGTGTGATGTCAAACATTTATAAAACCATCAGATCTTGTGAGAATTCACTCACTATCAAGAGACCAGCATGGGGGAAACCACCCTCATGATTCATTCACCTCCCACCAGGTCTCTCCCTTAAAACATGGGGATTGGCTGGGCGTGGTGGCTCATGCCTGTAATCCCAGCACTTTGGGAGGCCGAGACGGGTGGATCACCTGAGATCAGGAGTTTGAGACCAGTCTGCCCAACATGGCGAAACCCTGTCTGTACTAAAAATACAAAAAATTAGCTGGGTGTGGTAGTGGGCGCCTGTAATCCCAGCTACTCGGGAGGCCGAGGCAGGAGAATCACTTGAATCCGGGAGGCAGAGGTTGCAGTGAGCCAAGATCACACAACTGCACTCCAGCTTGGGCGACAAGAGCAAAACTCCATCTCAAAAAAAAAAAAAAAAAAGTGGGGATTACAATTCGAGATGAGGTTTGGGTGGGAACACAGAACCAAACTCTCTCTCTCTCTCTCTCTCTCTCTCTCTCACACACACACACACACACACACAAAGTGTACATTTAATTATCTTAATGTATGAGCTATTTTCTCCTGGGTCATACCATGTATCTGAAACATGCTGAGATTTGGCTTGTGTTGTGGGTCTACAGGCAACAAGGGTTAATTACAGTGAGTCTTGAGGAGAAATAACATCCCTTTCAAAGCATCTTCCCCAGATGATGATATCATAGGGTTTTCCCACAAAGGAAGGTTAGTTATGGTAGAAGTGGTCTACTTCCACTGTAAAAGGTGATCAGAGTGACTTGAAAATGTAAGATTCTCAATTCCATTTGAATCCTGCCAGATTTCCTGATTCCAACTTTCAGGGTCTCATTATTTCTCAATCAGTTCCCTAATGTTCCCATGAAAAACTTGTTAAGGCTGTGAATTCAAGTGCTACTGTAATCTAGCCACTTTCACAGTTAAATTTTGTGTTTGATTTTCAGCAATAGTGGCCCTGTGGTTATGAGACATGAGAATGTATTAAAACTGCCATGGAAATGTTCGGACTCTCAGACTGTGATCTTGAGCTTGTCCTTTTCTGTAAGTGCGGTAATGCATTCAGGAAAATCAGTTCCAAACTACAATAACTGTTGTCATCACTACTGCTGTTATAATCAAATTCAGTAGCCACTAGGGCTCCCAAGGCATTTGCTTCAGTTAGCACATCATCATAATCAGCCACAGGTAATAATCTAACTTACTTGTTGAAATGTCACTGTATGTCATGGATAACTAGCATCTGATTTCCCATTGGCAATGAACTCAGCACTTTCATCTAACCCAAATCCATGACTAATCCAATTCTCAAATCCCATCTTTGAAAATCTGTCTTCTCAGACCACTCCAAATACCAATACTATAGCAGGGTCAATCAGAAAACAGAAAACACACTAGTAATTTAAATGAGAAAAAATTTAATATTAATAATTGCAAGTTGTAATAGGTGATTAATTATCAAAAGAGAAGTAGCAAATGCAAAAAGCAGCTATCTAGCTCTAGGGCTGAGGGAGGGCAAATTAAGAAGAAACTGAGAACTTAGAAAAGCTCTCCCTACCATCCACTTCAACACTGATTTGTACCTTTTTGGGAAGGAATGGCTGCCATTGGCCTGCACAGTCTGCCAGTGGTAAAGAAATTTTCCAGAGAGCATTGGCCAGAGTGTTGTCTCCTATGAGTGGCCTGCTGGGTAGAGGAGAAACTAGTTAGAGGGCATTGGCAGGCTGGAGCTGGTCTGCAAGGGCTACTGAGATGAGCATGACCAGATCTCTCGCATACCACTGCATGGGCTGCCATGCTTAAAAATAGCACATAAATTTGGGGAAAAGTCCCTTTAGCTTGCAATGGCCTTGCAGCGTCCCCTCAGGGCTCACTATTGACAAAGCCTCTGTTGACATTGAGTCATCTGGCACAGGAGAAATGTTTACAGGACCTACCTCTAGTATCTCAAAGCAGGGGAAAGAAGGGTGGATTAATAGCTGTGAGACAATAAACTGATACCTGGCACAAGAGTGAATAAACTTGGTGGTTTAATGGTTGGAAAGAAGGCTGCTGCAGCTGGAGGTGAGTGAATAGGGCAGGGACAATGTAGGAAATGAGGTCTGAGAGGCAGAGAGGTAGTTGGAGTCAGATCATGTAGGGTTTTATGGATCATGGCAAAGACTTTGGATTTTAATCCAGGTGTGATGGATTAAATCCAGGTGTGATGGAAAGCATTGAACAGTTTAGAGCAGGGGTGTGGTGTGGTCTAATATGTTTAAAAATATCAGTCTAATTATTATGTGCATACTTGACTTTAGGGGACAAGAGTGAAGAAAAGGGAGGCTCCGGTTTACCAAGTGCCAGGTAACTTATGCTGCATCTTCTGCAGTCTTCACTTTCTCTCCTGAGTTCTAACCAGCATGATCAAATGTCTTAGTTGGCCTGCAACAACTTAGGGTTCATGGGCTCTTTATTCTCAAACGTTATAGTTTGAGACCCTATTTTATATGGTCACCCTGGTTCTAACATATCTCAAATCCTCTCCTTTCTTGAAAACAAGCCTGAAATTTCAAGATCATTAGGTAGAATTTCTAGGAGTGACTGCTATATCATTGCTATCTTTGGAGAATGACTGAAGTATGGGTAATTCCTCAGGACCTCCCCGCCAACGCCCCACCTACTGATAGGAGCCACTGCTACCAGACTGATTCCTGTTAAAATGCAAAGGCCACTGAGGGAGAAAACACCAGTTTGTATCAACACCTAAGAATCCTTTCTTCTTTCCTATTTCTTCATACTGGCAGGCCCTAGCCCATTGGTGTAATTCCTGCTGTCAAGTGTTGGCATTCCTCTAACTTAAGATGACATAAATAGGACTAAGGGACAGTCCTACTGACAACAGCCCTATTTTGAAGACCAGGATACCCACAAAGGATTTTGCAGAAGAAGCCTTTCAAGTTTCCTAATAAGATGTCCAAAATGTAGCCATGTGCAGAAGATCAAGCCATCTGTTACTTCTCCTGGACCTTGGAACAGAAGTCAGAGCTCCTGCTTTAGCTAACTTCATTGTTTCTCCAGCTAAATCAAAATTTACAGGTAGGTGAAACAGGATGTTTGCCCTAAGATGGCTCTAGCTGTTTTACCTAACCCATTACTCTCCCCACCTTTTGTCATATTTTCCCTCCCTCTCCATTAATTTGCTGTAAAGCTGACAGCCTTTGGACCCGTTTTCCATCAAGTCCTGTTCTCCAGTCTTTTATTTATACCCTCCAACCTTTGTTTTCCACTATAAGGGAATGGAATGATAAAAAACTATACATTTCCTCTCCCAGTGACTTTGCATTTTAGAAGGAATCAAAGTTGATACCAGTGGTCCCTTGACGTAAGGAAAAACTATGTGGGGAGCTTGTCTGACATGCATATCGATGAACTCCAATACCTAAGAATCTGGTTTAAAAGTTCTGGGGCAGGACCTAGGAATCTGTGTTTTAATCAAGCATCTCATGTGATTTTTTTTTTTTTTTTTTTAGATGGAATCTCGCTTTGTCACTCAGGTTCGTATGCAGTGGTGCAATCTTGGCTCACTGCAACCTCTGCCTCCTGGGTTCAAGCGATTCTCCTGTCTCAGCCTCTCGAGTAGCTGGGACTACAGGCGCCTGGGCCTCCCAAAGTGCTGGGATTACAGGCATGAGCCACCGCGCCCGGCCTCATGTGATTTTGAGAGTTGTTTCAGGAACCACACTTTGAGAGTAATGCCTCAAGTTAAAGGCAGAGTCACTGATGCTAGAGTTGCATGCATAAGCTGTGAGAAGTGAAGGCTTTATTAAGTCCCAGGAATCATGCCATACAGATAGTTGCACACAAATGTGTAAACTGTCTTCTGATTCTAAAATTGTGACACATGGTATGTCAATGGGGGCATCATTGAAACACCTGGGCTAAGCGGTCACCATATCTTATGGGGTTATGTGAAATTTTGTTGTTATTAAAGCTGTTCAAGAGTGCCGACTCCTGCCCTGCCTCTCCTCCCTGTGAGATTCCCTAGGAAATTATAAACGTGAAATTACAGTCAACAAAACTATAACTACTATTTCATTATTAGCTGGAATAATGTTGAATACTGTGCAGCACAGAGCTCTGTAAATGCTGGATTGCAGCCCAGCAGTTTGATTCATGGTCAGTTCAGGGTCTTCTATTTGACCACTTTCCACAGTCTGAATTCTCAAGCTGATATATCCAAATGTGCTTCTGAAGAGCAAGAGATTGCCAGACTGCTGAGTCATTTACTTGGTAAGCCATATGATAATAGTGGGAGAGAGATAAAATAAGAGCTAGAGATAGAGAGAGAGAATGCTTGGCTCTGCTTACTATTACTATATAGAGGATAAAATGGGCAGAAGTAGATCTGGTGCAGGAAAAGGTGGCTGAAGGCCAGGATAGACCTAAGCAGCTGACACCAAATTATAAAGCAGAAGTGTGGCCCTACACACACGATGGATGACTTTTACTCTGGTGAAATGCTTCCATGGTTTTTTAATTCCTGGCATCGGCTGTACCTCCACTCTTTTTACTCTCATTCAAGAAAGCATACCAAAATGAAAAAGAGAAATTTCTTTAAAAGTCTTGCATCTGTTATAGTTGATTCAGAATGTCATTTGCAAACTTTGTAGCTTTAATGATTACTGGTAACAACATTTTACAACTGATGTTATCTACCAACAGATTATGACCTAGTGTGCCAGGTCCTGGTGAATACACCTCCGACCTCTTCCTGGAGCCAAGGCAAGTAGCAATTTCAGATGAGGTCAATCCTCTGCTCCTCTCTCTAGTTCTTGAACTCTTCTTCTTCTTTTTTTTTTTCCCCCATACAACTCGAGACTTCAGGGTTCAGGCTCTGGGTGATGGGGCAGAGTGGAAGGAGGTTCTAGTGGGGAAGTAGAAAAGTTGGCTTATGTCAACTTTACAAGCAGAAGTTGACTCTGTAATTCTCAGAATTCACTTGATCTTCAATGGGGAGAGGTTCAGAGGGTTCTTACAACTGTATTCAGCTAATACACATGTATTTCGGGGACAGATTTTTTTTTAAATTTTTAAATTGTGGTGAAATAGACAAAACAAAGTAGCCATTAAGTGGCATCAAATACATTCATAATGTTGTGCAACCATCATCACTATCATCCCCAGAACTCTCTTCATTTTGTAAAACTGAAATGCATATTTTGACTACATGGAGTACCTCGTATGAATGGAATCATACAGTACTTGTCTTTTTGTGACTGGCTTATTTTGACTTAGCATAATGTCCTCAAGTTTCAGCCATGTTGTAGTATACGGCAGAATTTAATTCTTATGATTATTTTGGGCCTTACATTTAGGTATTTGATCCATTTTGAACTAATTTTTATATATGGTAGTACTAAGGGGTCTGATTTCTCTCTTTTCATGTTGATATAATATACATTTTCCCAAGAACCATTTGTTGAAGAGACTGTTCTTTTTCCCATTGAATGGTCCTGACACCCTTGTCAAAGATCAACTGACTATATACAGGGTTTATTTCTGGGCACTCGAGTCTATTCTATTGGTCTATATGTCTGTCTGTATGCCATTATCATGCTATTTTGACACTGTAGCTTGTAGTAAGTCTTGAAATCAGAAAGTGCGAGTCATCCAGCTTTGTTCTTTTTCAAGATTGTTTTGGCTATTTGATGTCTGTTGAGATTCCATATACATTTTAGGATGGGTTTTTCTACTTCAGCAAAAAGTATCATTAGGATTTTTGGTAGGTATTGCATTGAATCTTCAGATCACTTTCAGTGGCACTCACTCCTTAATATGAATTCTTCTAATCCATGTACATGGGGTATGTTGCTGTTTATGTCTTTCTTATTTCTTTCAGCAATGTTTTGTAGTTTTCATTGTATAAGTCTTTTATCTCCTTGGTTAACTTAATTCCTAAGCACTTTAATCTTTTTGATGCTACTGTAAATGGAATTATTTTCAAAATTCCCTTTTCAGATTTTTCATTATCAGTGTACAGAAATGTAACTGACTTTTGTGTGTTGGCTTTGTATGCTGTTACTTTGCTGAATTCATTGATTAGTTCTAACTTTTTTGGTGTCTGGGATCCTCAGTATGTTCTGCATAGAAGATAATATCACCTGTGAACAGAGCTAATTTTACTTCATACTTTCTAGTTCAGATGACTTTTTCCTTTTTCTTTCTAATTGCTAGGGCTGGAACTTTCAGTACTATGTTGAATAAAAGTGGTGAAAGTGGGCATCCTTGCTTTGTTCCTCATCTTTGAGGGAAAGTTCTTTGTCTTTCATCATTGAGTTTGGTGCTCACTGTGGGCTTTTCACATATGGCTTTTATTAGGTTGAGGTAATTTCCTACTATTGCTAGTTTGTTGAATGTCTTTATCATGAAAGGATATTAAATTTTGTCAAATACTTTTTCTGCATCAATTAAGATGATCATGTGTTTTCCCCTGTATTTTATTAATGTGGTCTATTATGTTGATCAATTTTCATATGTTGAACCATCTTTGCATTCCAGGAATAAATCCCACTTGGTTATGCCGTATAATGGCTTGCTAGTATTTTGTTGAGGATTTTTGCATCAATGTTTGTAAAAGACAATGGTCTGTACTTTTCTTTTCTGGTAGTATCTTTGTCTGGCTTCAGTATTAGGGTAATGCTGGCCTCAAAGAATGAGATAGGAAGTGTGCTCTCCTCTTCAATTTTTTTGAAAGAGTTTGACAGGTACTGATGTTCTTTAAATGTTTGGTAGAGTTTGCCAGTGATGCCATCAGGTTCATGGTCTTTCTTTATGGGGAGATTTTTGATTATTGATTTAATCTCCTTACTAGTTATAGCACGATGTGGATTTTCTAGTTCTTTGTAATTTAGTCTGGGTGAGTTTTGTTTTTCTAGGAATTTGTTCATTTCATCTAGGTTATCCAATTTTTTGGTGTACAATTGTTCATAGAACTCTCTTACAGTCCTTTTGATTTGTATATAATTAGTAGTAATGCCTCCACTTTCATATCTGATTTTAGTAATCTGAGTCTTTTCTCCTTTTTTCCTTGTCTGTCTAGCTAAAACTTGTCAATTTTGTTGATATTCTCAAAGAACCAATTTTGGTTTCATTGGTACTTCTCTATTGTTTTCCATTCTATATTTCATTTATTACTGTTCTAATTTTTATAATTTTCCCTCCTTCTAGCTTTGGGTTTAGTTTGTTCTTATTATAATTTCTTAAGTTGTAAGGAGAGATTGTTAATTTGTTTTTTTTTTTTTTTTTGTGTAAGAACTTATAGCTATAAAATTTCTTGTTAGCACTGCTTTCTCTGCATTCCATAGGTTTTGGTATGTTGTGTTTTTGTTTTCATTTGTCTCTAAGTATTTTCCAATTTCCCTTGTGATATCTACTTTTTTGATTCAATGGTTAAGAGTCTGCTGTTAAATTTCCACAAATTTGTGAATTTTCCAACTTTCCTTCTATTTTGTATTTCTGATTTCATCCTGCTGTGGTTGGAGAAGATACTTTGTATGACAGCTTTTAAAATATATTGAGATTTCATTTGTGGCTTAACATATGGTCTACCCTGGAAAATGCCCCATGTGCTTTTAAGAAGAATGTGTATGCTGGTGTAATTGGATAACGTTTTCTGTATCTCTGTTACATATAGTTGGTTTATTGTGTTAAGTCCTCTATTTCCTTATTTATCCTCTCTGGTTATTCTATCTATTATTGACACTGGAGTATTGAAATCTCCAATTGTTATTGTAGAATTGTCTATTTCTCCCTTTGATTCTGCCTGAAGTTTTTGTTCCATATATACCAATGGTCTGTTATTAGGTGTGAAACTGTTTATAATTGTTATAATTTCTTGCTGTATTGAACCTTTTATTAACATATAATGTCTCTTGTAAGCTTTTTAAAATGTAAAGTCTATTTTTTCTGATATTAGTATAGCCCTTCCTGCTCTCTTTTGGTTACTATTTGCATAGAATATCTTTCCCTGTCACTCTTAGTCTGTTTTTGTGTCTGGATCTTAAGTGAGTCTCTTGCAGATGCATACAGTTGGCTCATATTTTTCAATACATTCTGCCAAGCTCTGTCTTTTGACAGTTTAATCCATTTAAATTTAAAGTAGTTACTAATAACGAGGGACTTACTTCTGTTATTTTGCCATTGTTTTCTAATACCTTCTTTTGTCCCTCATTTCCTATATTACTGTCTTCTTTTGTGTTGAGTTGATTTTTTTGGAAGTAAAGCACTTAAATTCCTTTCTAATTTTCTTTTGTGTATATTCTATAGCAACTTCCTTTGTGGTTACCATGGAGATTGTATTTAAACTCTCAAAATTATAACACTTTAATTTGAATTTATACCAGTTTAGTTTCAATAACATATAAAAACTCTGTTTCTTTACCACTCCGTCCTCAGCCCTTTGAGTTGTTGCTGTCCCAAAATTACATCTTTATACACTATGTGCTCCAAAACACAAACTAATAATCTTGGAAAATGCATTAGTCTTTGAAATTATGTAGAAAATAAAATGTTGAGTTACAAACTAAAGTTACAATAATACTACCTTTTAGATTAATATTTTTTTAAGTACTAGTCTCTTAAATCAAGTAGAAAATAAAAGTGGAGTAGAAAAGAAAAAGCAGAGTTATAATTGCCCATGTATTTACCTTCATTGAGATCTTTTATTCTTCATACAGCTTCCAATTACTGCCCAGTGTCCTTTCATTTCACCCTGCAGAAGTGAATTTCTTGCAGGGTAGGTCTAGTGGTAATGAACTCCTTCAGCTTTTGCTTATCTGGGAATGCTTTAATTTCTTCTTCACTTTTGAAAGACAATTTTGCCAGATATAGAATTTTTGTCTGATAGTTGTTTTTTTCTCTTTTAGCACTTTGAATATACTGGCCCACTGCCTTCTGGTCTCAAAAGTTTCAGGTGAGAAATTTGCTGTTAATCTTACTCAGAATACTCTTGTGTGTCATAAGTCACTTCTCTGTTGCTGCTCTTAAGAGTCTCTATGTTTCAAAAACTTAACTATAACATGTCTTAGTATGGGTCTTTTTCATCTTAGAGTTTGTTAAGCTTGGATATTTATATTCATGTCTTTGGTCAAATTTGGAAAAATTCCAGTTACTATTTCTTCATATATTCTCTATTCTCCTTTCTTTCTCTCTTATTCTTCTTGGACTCCAACAATGTGTACATTGATCTTGATGATGTCCCACAAGTCTTTTTAGGCTCTGTTTACTTTTCTCAATATTTTATTTCTGTGTTCCTCAGACTCAATAATTTTCATTGTCCTATCTTTAAGTTTACTGATTCTTTCTTCTTCCTGCTCAAATGTGACTTTAAATCACCCTAGTAAAATTTTCATTTCAGGTATTGTATTTTTGGCTTTAGAATTTTTTTGTTTCTTTTTAGGTGTTCTATTTATTGATATTACCATTTGTTCATACATCTTTTACTTGACTTAATATCTTTCTTTAGTTTTTGGAACATCTTTAAAGAGAGTTGTTTTAAATTCTTTGTCTAGTAGATCTGCCATCAGGTCTTTTCTAGGAGCAGTTCCTGTTAATTTATTTATTTTTTCTTTCAACGGGCCATACTTTCCTGTTTCTTTCTTTGCCTTATGACTTTTTGTTGAAAACTGGACATTTGAATCTAAGAATGTGATAACTCTGGAAATCAGAGTTTCCTCCTTCCTTAGGGTTTGGTGCTGGTGTTTTTGTCTTTAATTTTTTAGGCCACTCTGTGCCAAGCATCAGCATGAGGTGTAAACTTCAGGTCTTCTCGGGTGTTTTCTGAGCCTGTTTCTTTCCCTGGGTATGTGCAGTCACTTTCTAATTTTCCTTGTGTATGCAGTTGCTTTTGAGTGTCTTAGTCTTTAATGTCTGGCTCCCAAAGAAGGAAAGAGAGAAAAGCGAAGGGGGAGGAGGAGTGCTGGCTCTTCAAATTATCTGGAAATCACTTCAGCTGGTGGTGGAGGGGATTGCAGCGGTGGGGAGAGGTGCAACAAAAGTAGCTGCCCACCTCTGTGTTTGCACCTCTGTGATTAGCAGCAGCAATAAGTATCCTGAACAAAGATCCCTGAAATTTGAAGAACAGGATACTTTTAGCCCACTCTGGCCTCTACACTCTGTGCAAGCTGGTATTGGAAAAGTGCTCAGCTGCCTGTATTATGAGATAAATAGTACTTTCTCATAATAATAATGGGTTCTGCTGGTACTATTTCCACCCAAGGAAGTCACCCTGCTTCTCTCGTCATGCCTGTCTATGCAGTGCCCACCCTTCCAGGAGTAGAAAATGGGCTAGGGGAGGAGAGTGGATTAGCTGCTACTGTACTAAGACCTGGAATTGACCAAAATTAACCTTGATTTACTGTCCGAGCCTCCCCCTGAAAGTTGCAAACCTTCATTAGACTCCAGAGTTTCAAAATATTAACAGTTACACAAACCAGATTCTGCCAGTGAATTTGTTGTCTATCAGGGAGGATTCTTGGTGCTCCTTACTCTGCCATCTTCCCACAATCTCTGGGACAAATTATTTTTAGTTAAGGGATTATTCTGAAAGCTTTATCGAAGTCAGTTTAAGTTATAGTAACCAAAAAAAGAAAAGCAATCTTACATTTGTATAGTCCTCATAGTACTTTATATATTATCATGTCTCCCCGTCCTTTCTGCTCTCCTACATTCCATCCCTCTTCCCTTCTGTCCTTCTTTCAAAACCAATTTAGGAGACAGCTCTTCCTGTCTAATCCATGTGAATTAGCCATTGAATTCCTCTGATTTTGTCTCCTTTTTAACTGTTGGCCATTTTCCTGTCAACTCTTTCCTGAGAAGGAAGAAATAGGGGATGGATTAACTGCTGAATGGACTTAGGTATTATCATTGGATTCATATTTCCTGTGTTCTCTCCAGTCTTCTTCCTTTTGGAGATCCCAGACAATTGAGATAACTGAGTGAAGTTTGTTTTTGCGACCTCTAGGAAACAGGAGAAAGGAAGAAATATGGAAGAGGGAAGATACAATGAAGCCAATGTAGACATTGTTAAGAAATTTATTTGCAATTCTTATTTTTTGTGTTTTTTGTTTGTTTTTTAAATAACATCATTCCTTAGATAAAAATGCAATCTTACAGGAATATACAATAGCGTCTCACACAGAGATGACCCTGAAGCTCTCCTTGAAGGGTTGCCCCTTCTAGATTCCCTGGCCTTTCTCGAGGGTGAGAAGGCCATCAGGCGAGGCCTCTGACAATGGGATTATTTGAGGATTACAAACTGTACAATGATATTTACAACAGTAAGACTGTGAAGTCGTGGAGCCTGGAGGGGAGGATGTGGGGGTGTGTAGGGGTGTGGGGAACAGTGACAATGGAGGCAGTGCCCATCTTTCTGTGCCTCTCTGATAACAGGCATGATACAGATTGGTTTGGCGGATGAAGGTGGGTTTGAGCAGGAGGACACGAGGAGAGGGAGCTTTATCTGGAGCTTTTCACTGGAGGAAAGTTTTGCATGGTAGCTCTCGTGGATTAAAATGAAACAGCAATATTATGAGAGTAATAGACCTTTCAGTGCTTCACCAATGGGGAATCTGTCACCCTATTTCTTAATGAGCGTGTGTGTTTTGCCATGGGTTATTCTCATCCACTACCATCACAGACTTGTCCAGACATGCTCATCTCTGTTTCCCATGGCCTCATTGCAAGGCCTCATTCCCATCAGGCTCTGGGAGAACAGCATGCATTCTGGGCAGGACAGGACATGGAAATGGGGTGGTATATAATCTGGCTGGGATTCAAGAGATGGATTTCAGGTGTGGGGATGGGCTGCAGCTGGATGCATAGGTGGCCTGAGCAGGAAAAGAGGAGGTGTGCACAGCTTTGGGATGCTGGAGACACCTCCTGAAGGAGATCTTTTTGCACAGGACTGTGTGTTTACAAATCGTCTTCCCTTGATGTGCAAGTTCTTTCCTTTCCCCCTTTTAAACACTGGTATAGTTTCTCCATGTTGGGAAGTCTTGGGGTTGGGTGCTATGTACAGGATCCAGTGATCCACTCTCTTTTGCTTCTTTTCACTCTATAGGAGAACCTTCTCTTTTCTCCTGGCCAGTGGCCAGGAGAGGTTTCCTCAAGGAGGTCCCTGAATCCTGCAGCCTCAGGTTCCTTGGCAAGGGAGTCACTGCTTGGCCTGGTGCCTGCTCACTTCTTTTTCCTAATTCCCTTGGTAATAAACTTGAGATCTCTAAGAATTCCATGACGGGAATTCTCCAGACCCAAACAGTGAATAAGAATCATTCTGTCCATTTCTACATTTCCTCACATAGAAATGACCCACTCTTAAAAAACCTACAAGCTCTTCCACCCAGAGCTTTTTGATAATGACCTTGGTTTGAGGTGCATGAGTGAATTTTAGAAATGAATGTACAATGTATGTCTGATTCACGCCAGGGGAAGTGGCACGGTGCCCTTTCTGGGATCCCTACAAAGTCAAATTCCTTAGATTCTGAGAATTGGGGTGCATGGGATGCCCTGAAAAGGTGGGGGTGTCCCTGTGTAGCAGCCAGTAACCTATCTGAAGGGAGAGGACTTGGCTCTGGTGACGTAACATTTCAAACCTCAGTGTAATTACTTAGTCTTCATCTTTTCCTCCTCATTCTTAGTAGAGATGTGGGAGAATTTTCATGAAAAATGCTAACTCGGACTCCTCTCGGTGCTCCACAGATGTGTTACCCTTCATCCACTCAGCTGCAAGATCTAGAGTGCCTGGAACGCTTCTCTAATACCCCACAAAGACCACGGATCTTTGCCACTTCAGGTACTTTGGCTCAAACCTCTTAAAGTCATCCCAGGTAAAAGTGTTGATTGTAGTATTCTCTCAATGTACATAAATAGAATGTATCTCATAATAACAGGAGGTTCTGATGGTACTACTTCCACTCTGCTGCGCCCTCCTTGTCTGTGGATACAGTGCTCACCCTTGCAGCAGCAGGAAAGTCCCTTATCTAGAGCTCAACCCCAGCCCTTGTGCCTTAAAGGTGTGTGTCCTAGGGAGGTGGTTCAAGCATCCCCCACAGTAATGTGGAGATGTGGCAGAAACCCATTCACCTGTTATACTGGTATCTGGCTCCACAAAGAAGCGTTTCATCGCTTTGACGTAAAAATGAATTGATGAATGAAGTTAAGCCCAGAAGTGGCTTCACAAAGAGGCTGTGTAAGCATCTGCCCATGGGACTCCCTTCCACGCACCGTCTTTCTCACTAGGTGTTGGGAAAGACAGAGAGCTGGGGCCGGGGAGGGCAGTGGGAAGAGGAAGCTCTGCTTAGGGACAGGGAAAGGTGCCCCATTCCTGACAGTTGTAGGACTGTTCTTTGCCTCCTATCTTCCCCCTCAACCTCCTCAAATCGTAGCCGCTGGAGAACCTGGACGCTGGTGGCTGAGGGCCTCCCTGTGAGTGAGGTGCGGGCTTCCCTGCCTGCCTTTGCACAGGAGCCTGTGTCAGGTGGCACCTGGACCGCATGAGGGCAGGCACATCAGCAGAGGGGGTCAGGGCAGCAGACACCCCCACACCCCGCCAGATAGGCTGACGTGGCTGGGACAACACCCCCAGATGGAACGTGTGCTCTTCTCACCTTCCCAAATCCTTGAGATGTCTGCGGCTCCACCACACGGATCACTGTGGGTGGCTGAGCTGAATACGTCCTTGCATGAACTGGGAAGAGACCCAGAGGGAGTCAAACGATGCCCTTGTCTTGCCTCCATTCTCCTCCCAGTCCTCCCTGTGCTGACATCTGCCCCAGAGGCAGGTCTTCGTTAAAACGTGGAATTGGCCCGGACTGCGTCAGCAAGTATTTGCCGCCCCTGGGGTTTAAAGAGGTCTTCTGAGAGTCAGCAGCCCCTGTTGTGGCCTCTTTGCTGAATTGTTTCTAAATCCTCAACAATGATATTTCAATTATTCTAGGCCTCTAGGGACGGAGAGGCCATCATCCTCCTTTGCCACCTTTCCCACGATGAGGCTAAAAACCCTGATGACCAGGGTTCCACTCTATCCCTGACCTACATTCTTGTTCTACTTCTTTGCCTTTAGGAGTGGTGGCTGTGTATCTTCAGGACTCCATAAAGTAGCCACCATCCTTTGGGTGACTTCCAAAGTCCTCATTTTCAAGGTGTCCCTATTTCTCAGGGGATGAACTTGGGCATGGAAAGGGCTGCGTTTCCTGAGGTTGCCCCCCGTGTCTTCAGCTGCACAGTCAGGAGACATGCTGGGTGGAGAAAAGCTGGGAGAAAAAAAACAGGCAGCTTCACTCCAGACAAGCACCTGGAATTTGGAACTGGGAAACAGAATGAGAGTCATTGCCTTGCTCTTTTGAGTGGATTTCCCAGAGTGAGACCTACTGGATTAAGAAGAAGGAAAGGGGTTATAATAATACCTTCTGAATCAAAGCTGGGAAAAATTCTCTAAGGTCTGGAAATGAAAGAGGCAGGGCTGGTCAGAGGACAAAGAATTAAGCTGACCAAACTGCAGACCTTAAACTGTTTCTTCAAGTCCCTTGGGCCCTTAGCCCCTGGCTGTTTTCTCCTGCCACTTGGGGGCTGTCAGGAGGGGTATGGAAGATGTGACAATTATGTTTTACAAGGTCATGGGGAAAATTCCATTTTAGGTGGAGAGTAGACATCACTCAGAAAACTGTGGATGCGGTTCATTGGTGTCACTACTTGTGCCAGTCTGTTCTGATGACAGGCATCGTACACCAGTCTTATTCTAGATCGGAAGATCAGTCTCGGACAGTCCTCCTGTCCTAGACAGGGAACGCCCGTGTGTACCTCCGGGTAGAAATCTTCGGAACTTTACAAAGGATGATACCTAAACTCAATTTCTAGAGGACCTTGGTGGCACTGAAAAGGAATCAAGAAAGTCCGGATGACTTCGGTGTGGATACCCTTAAAGAAACTCTGTTTCTAGACTGTGTTAACCGGGGAGTATCAAGTACATTTCTCCACTTTTTCATGAATCAGTCCAGCAAGCTGTCATAGAGGAATGGACTGTCCCTTATTTTAATTTCTAGCTTACTTATATATGTGCCAAGAGGGGCTGAGGGAACACTAGGACTGAAAGAGATTTAATGGGTCAGTTCTGGGGGAATGGTTGGGTCCAGTTTTCCCCAAAGCAGTCCCTTTTCAGCCATCACTGTTGATATACATTTGAAGGACACAGCACCAAAAGAGTGATGTTCTAGGGAGATACGTGAGCATCAGAGATGCCCCTACAAAATCTGTTCCCACCCCCACTGTGATCTCCGGATGCCTCTTCCCCTGTCCTGGCCTCCTCCTCAGCAGCCCGAACATTAGGGCAAGCCTGAAGGAAAGGCTGCTCCAGAGTGAGGAAGGGATGGAGAAAGGAGCACGCAGAGTTGACTTTCAGATGGATCAGGGTTTCACCCGTTCCTTTCTCAAGCCCCTGCTGTCCTCGCTGGGTAGAGCGGAATCCTGAAGTGAGGATGCCCCTCCCTCCAAGCAGCCTGACTTTAATTTTATCCTCCCGGTTGGTGTACACTTTCCTAAGGAAGCCAACGAGAAAAGTCTGTGTGGTGGGAGTGAAGGCAAAGCCAGCCACCTCTTCCGTGGGGGATGCGGATGCCAGCCCGGTGACTGAGGGCTGGTCAGAACGCCTCCCTATGCCTAACAGTGAAGGGCTGTTCTTGGAGAAGTACCAAATCAGATGACCAGAGCAGAGTGGACAGTGAAGCCTGGAATAAAATAGGTCCTGGTCTATCACAGCAAGAGGCGGTACGAACATACCCAGCAAACGATTTTGGAAAAATTGAGGCAAACGGAAGCGAACACAAGATATGCAAAACAGTAATGTCCAAACCTGTTTGTGGAAAGCAGAATAATGACTACACTGGTGATACCTTTGCTCATTGTGCAAATTAAAGAAAACTTGTTCCCTTCCCCCAACCACATATAGAAAAGCACTTAAGAGTTCAAAGGTAAAGCTTGTCACACTCCAAATACAAAATGATTTACTTTACATGCAGCAAAATATACAAGAAGTGAATCCGAAAACCAACTTAATTCAATTCATTATATTCGCTTGGCACAATTGCAATTCAGTTTTAAAAAAATATTTGAAAAATACTGAAACTGACCTGAATTCAAGTATAACGGTTTCTTCAACAGAAACATTATCAATGCAATAAAACATTACACGGAATATAGTGAAGCAAAATGCCTTCTTGTGTTTTTCCCTTAAATTTCTGTGTCTTTTTTTTAAAATACAGTTTTAATGCCAACACAACTCACAATTGTATTTTTAAATGAATATTATTGCATTGTTTTTGCATATCTTGTGGGACAGAAAATGCAAAGAGTTACTGATTCCCATTTCAGAAGCAGAGACAGTGCTTTGTTTTTGCTTTCAAATGGCCCCAGATTCAGATCTTCTCACAGCTAAACCAGAAAGGGGGGACTGCGTAGTCACTGGTGTGCACGGGCACATGGTGTGGGTGCATATACATAGGCAGGACATATGCACACAGACAACCCACCACACACACACGCGTCGCACACACTCGGAGACTCTCACGCATGCTCCTCTCCCAAACCCACCTGTACACCCAGCATTAAAAGGAACCCAACTCTATCACCCACATGTGCAAGACCACATCAAGTGCGTTGCAATTACCTTTCCATGAGAAAACCGAACCAAACCAGAACAAAAATAGGTTGCTACCTAAGGAAATGATAACAAATTATTGGGCATACACAATGGTTGGTAAAACTCTCCTGCAGCGGCTTCTATTGAACCTCCGTGGAAAAAGGAAACCACAACCGTTTAAATAATACAAGAAAACCAAACCGGATGTACATTGGCAAAAGTGAAAACAGAAAGGTGAGGGGGCTACAGGACTTTGTAAACACTCTTCTTCCTCCCCTCCCCCTGGGAAAACAAAATAAAAAATAAAAAACCCAAAACCAAAAAGAAACTGCAACATGCTGTCAAGAAAAGTGTCAAACCACAAAACAAAAGAGCGCTCAGCGGAAGCTCAGCACCACCTGGTTGCGCGGAGCCGGCGGCCCCTTCCCGGCGGCGCAGCTCCTCCCTCGCGCTGCCTGCGGGCCGGCGGCTGGCCGGGAGCTCGGCGTGGCCCGTGCGGGTCGGGGGATCCCGTCGCAGGTGGGCAGGGGCGGGTCGGGGTGAGCGGCACCACGGCCCGCCCGACGCCCATCCCCAAAGCTCCGCGCCCCTGACGGCCGCCTCCTCCCTCTCCGGGCCGGGCTGGGGTCCTCCTGGAAGTCCTGCCCCGCTCCCTTCTCCAAATCCGCGGGACCCTGGCTCTAGGGAGACAGCGAGGCTCGTACAGAATATGTGCAAATGGTTTCTACAAGCAGAGTCGAAAGACACCCGTTTGCTGTAGGGTCCTTTGGGTGAGGGCGCGCGGGAAGCCGGGGTGCTCTCCCCGCAGAGGCGCGGCCGGGCCCGGGGCCTGCGGGCTGGGAGAGGGCAGGCGCCTTCCTCGCGCCCCGGGACCCTCGCCGCCTCCTCTCCCCGCCTCTGCAGATGCAGCCGGGCGCCTTCCTCCCGGAGGGCGGCTCGCGCACCCAGGCTCCGCGTCTTGTCCCAACAGAAATGAATGAAGACGCTGTTCCGGTTAACTCCAGGTCACGAGAACAGTGAGGCACTTCTGAAACGAACCCATTAGGAACATTGAAACAAATAAAAAAAGCCCGCATCTGGCAGCGCCCACTACAGGCTGCTGACGTAGACCCTGCTGTCCTGGAGCTCCTCCTCGCTCAGGCGCCCCCGCGCGCGCGCACAGCCCGCGTCCTCTTCGCCCCCGGCTCGGTCCTGCCCCGCGTCCCTGCAGTTCACAAAGGGTAAGAGGGCGCCATTGGGGCTCTGCGGGGCGCCCCCGCTGAGGATGTTGTCGGCCGCGCTCTCCATCTCCTCTATGGTCATGTCGCAGGCGTCCGCCAGCTCCTGGGTGGTGACCTCAATGAACTTGGGATCTTGAGCGAACTGCCCCAGTCCTTCAGAAATCAAGACCTGAAGGAGCGGGGTGGGAGCCATGAAGAACCAAAGGAACATTATTGCTGGAGCCCAGCTCTTCTCTTGAGGGCTAGAGCCAGGGGTATCTGGTGGGTCACTCGGGGAAGTGTGCCTGTGCACATGGCCCTGTGTGGGTTGGGAGGGGCACCCACAGGGAGCAAGTAGAGATGGAGCATCTGCCAAAAGAATTAGGGATGTGCAGGCCAGAGAAGTTTTGGCTGGGGTGGTCAAACACTGTCATCAAATATATAAAGACTTGCTAATGGCCCAGCACCGTGGCTCACACCTGTCACCCAGCACTTTGGGAAGCCCAGGCAGAAGGACTGCTTGAGCCCAGGAGTTCGAGACCAGGCCCAGGCAACACGGGGAAACTTCGTCTCTACAAAAAATTTTATAACAATTAGCTGAGCGTGGTGATGCACACCTGTGATCTTAGCAAGGCCAGAGGCTGAGGTGGGAGGATCATTTGACCCCAGCAGCCCCAGGCTGCAGGGAGCTGTGACTGCACCACCTCACTCCAGCCTGGGTGACAGAGTGACAAGCTGCAGGGAGCTGTGACTGCACCACTACACTCCAGCCTGGGTGACACAGCAAGACCCTGTCTCAAAAACAATCAAAACAAAACCCACAGTAGGCTTGGCTCTCAGAGGGACCAGGGAGGCCGCCCTGCTGCTACCTCAGCAGATCCCAGCCTGCCTCTCTCCCTTCTGACACCCACCGGACCTTTATACTATTCTTTCAGAGAAACCGTTCTCCCTGGTGAAACTGCTGAGACAGGCCCACTGCCCATTGCCTGCCACCGCCTTTCTAGGGGTGAGGTATGTGTGCAAACACGGTGCATGACCCTGCCTTGCTTCTGCTGGGAAGGGCCAGCCAGTGACCCTCAAACTTCTCTGTCCTCCCCACCGGCTGCTTAGTGCCTGGCTATGGGAAAATCGGCTCCTGAGCCAGGGGGTGGGGGGAAGCTGAGTGCAGCCTGGCACTCACTCCTCCCAGGCATCTGTTTGTCTTGCTCCTTGCCCATGCCACTTCTTCTCTCCTTACCCTGCTTAGTTTGTCTTTGGCACTCCTGACCTTGCTGATGTGTTATGTATGTGTGTGTTTATCATCTGTCTCTCCTCACCATGATGCGAGCTCATGAGAGCAGAAGCTCTGTTTCTCAGCTGTGTCCTTGTACCTAGAACAGCGCCTGCACATGGTAGGCCCTCACGGGAGGTCTGTGAAATGAATGCAGGATGACCAAGGCCACAGGAATATCAGACTTTGAGAGGTAAACCTTGGAAGCCACCTGGTTTAACTCCCCACCTCCTGCACGACAGCCTGATGTCCAGGTGAGCACAGTCTCTGCTTGGCTATGTCTGATGATGGGGGGCTCACTACTTTTCAGGCAAGCGCCTCTCATTTGGAAGAGCTGTTGGGAAGGTCTTCCTCATGTGAGCTGAAATCTGCCTGCTGGTGGGCTGAGCCAACTGCTCTGACCTGCCACCCTTTCCCCATTCCACCCGTTTCGAGGTGTAAGAGGTGTATTGCACCCTCCATAGTCACCTCCTCTCCAGGGTTTCTTCCCTAACTCCCTGAACCGGTTCTTCTAGGACATGGTTTCTAGGAACCTTGCCATCCTGGTCATCCTCTTTTGGGTTTGTTCCAGTGTGTCAAAGGTCCCTCATAATGTGGTACCAGGATGGCACTAGACGCTCTGACCAGGCAGAGCACCGTGGGACTGAAAGCTCTCTTGTTCTAGACTAGTGGCTCTCAACCTGGCTGTACATTCAAATCACTGAAGAGCTTTAACAATCATCAGTTAATTTGTCCTGGGTTTCCAAAGCTCCCCAGGTGATTCTCACGGGCAGTCAGGCCTGAGCACCTCGGATCTTGCCTGTCTGTGTATAAAGGCAGCCAGGCTCACATTTGCATGTTGAGCAGCTGCAGCACAGATGCCTCTGGCTGGGATAAGTTGCTCAGTCCTTTCTGTTGCCCTCTGCAGTGGGCCTCGCCTCAAGAGAGCCCATAGCCTCTTGTGCAGTCATGGCTTTCCGCATCCCAGCCCTCGTGCAGCCCTGAGAGGGAGGGTCTGTCCGCCTCAGATACTGACTGCAATGAATTTGGCAAGAGCCAGGTGCCACCTTCTCAGCTCCGCACGCCAAGCCCCCTTGCTGCCCGTGGCCTCTCCCCCTGCCCGTCTGTGAGTCACCTACCGCTTCCACCAGGCTGCTGGCACTGCCGTGGAACTGCCTCCCCGGGGCCCCAGCCTGGCTGGGCACCATGAGGGAGACGGGCCGGGCTCTCCGGGTGGTGCTGCTGTCCCCGCCACCGGGGGTGGTCTCAGCCCAGGAGCCGCAGTGGATGGACGGGAAGCTGCTGTTGAGTTTCTCACTGGACTCGGCGCCCTCCAGCCGCAGGGTGGGGATGGGCTGTGGCGGCCAGCCTCGGCTGCCAGGTGTGGCCGGGGGGGTGGCAAAAGGCCTGGGGAATGAGGCAGGGGAATGGCTTCTCTGGAGGAGGGGGCTCAGGCCTGCCACTGCCAATGCCTGCGGACACACAAGGAGTGCGAGTTAATAGGAGTGGCCGACCCCAAGCAAGGCAGGGCCCTGCTTCTGAGCAACCACTGCTTTGCAGCTGCTGCGTCCAGCTAGCTCCACCTGCCTGGCATTCACATGCCATTGTTTCCCCCTCTCGGTCCCTTTTCAACCTGGCATGACTTTCAACCATCTCAAAATACATCTTAGGATCATCTGGGTCTGAAGTGATCTCCTTCTCCTATAACTTCTGAAAGCCGGGATTGGGTGGAGTTGTGGTAACCTGCTTTTAGCCCTGGCCTGGTCACCTGTCAGCTGTGTATTCTCTTGCTCTTGGTTTTGTCCTCAATAGAATGGAGAGCAGGGTGAGGCCCGCATGTCTGTAAAGCCAGAGAACAAATGCTCTCTATCCATCCCCGCTGTGGGGCGGGTGTGAGGTTCAAGTGCAATGAGGTCTGCGAAGAAGCACTGTGCACCTCACAAAGAGTTGGGAAAACCAGTATTTGTGGTTTTAGTTCTTACAGTTAATGGGGCCATTCATAACGCCCTGCCAGTGTCCAGCTCAGGTTGTCTTTGAACTGTTGTTAAATCTGGTGCTGTATTGTGATGAAAAGATTCACGGCCGGGCGTGGTAGCTCACGCCTGTAATCCCAGGACTTTGGGAGGTCAAGGTGGGCGGATCACCTGAGGTCGGGAGTTCGAGACCAGCCTGACCAACATGGAGTAACCCTGTCTCTACTAAAAATACAAAATTAGCCAGGCATGGTGGCGCATGCCTGTAATCCCAGCTACTCGGGAGGCTGAGGCAGGAGAATGGCTTGGACCCGGGAGGTGGAGGTTGCAGTGAGCCGAGATCGTGCCATTGCATTCCAGCCTAGGCAACAAGAGTGAAACTCTGTCTCAAAAAAAAAAACACCAAACAAACAAACAAAAAAAACTGATTCACATGGTGCGCCCTCTGTCCCTGAATGTTCTTGAGCATCCTGAGGGGCGGGACCAGGCCTGCCTGGCTGTTGCCATGACGACCTGCCCGGGCAGAGGCTCTGTAGGGTGAGCTGCTCTGACGGGATGCGCTCCCGGGAGAAAGCGACACCGTGGTGGGGAAAGCCCACCCGTAGGGTCACAGGAGGAGAAAGAGACGAAGAAGAGAGTTTCGTGCCCACCAGCACGACAAGAACAGATAAGTGAAATCGACTTCTAGAAATCTTTTAAAATAGCACACACAGTGTCCCCACATCCTTCCACCTCCTGCCCCGGCCCATGGTGGTCCTCAGCCTGGGGCTCCTGGGTGCCTGGGAATCTGAGAAAAGTGTAAGGCCATATTCATTATTTCAGAAAGCCCAGTGGAAGTCAACGCCACACAGGCTAAGAAAACCTGTTTATTTCTTGGAGCTGAAGTACTATCAACTCAGCCAGGCCACACTGGCCAGCTCATGCTGATTATGAGTTTTGATTGGCAGTTGAATACCTCTGGGTACAAAGCGTAAGTCCATTTAAAATACAGGTCCATGCTATAAGAAAGCATATCTTTAAAAAGGTCAGAATGTTGGGAAACCCAGGTTTAGGCCTCAGTTTGGCTGGGGTTCACAGACTGGCCTCATATGACACTGAAGCTGACCTCAGTTTGCCTGGGGTTCATAGACTGGCCTTATATGACACTGAAGCTGACCTCCGTTTGCCTGGGGTTCATAGACTGGCCTCATATGACACTGAAGCTGACCTCAGTTTGCCTGGGGTTCATAGACTGGCCTCATATGACACTGAAGCTGACCTCCGTTTGCCTGGGGTTCATAGACTGGCCTCATATGACACTGAAGCTGACCTCAGTTTGCCTGGGGTTCACAGACTGGCCTCATATGACACTGAAGCTCAGAGATACTACGGTAAGTTTGGTCCTGGCATCTTGGATTTCACTGTCTCAGCTGGAGTCAGCCATGCCAAGAGACATTTCCTTATGAAATCTCCCTGGACCTGCTTTCTGTGGATGTCATTCCCTACTCATGGCCATGCTGCTGGTGGGTTCTTTAATCACTTCTCTGTGTCACTGGATGGACTTCTGTGCAGCACCATTTCCAGGTATGTTCAATCTCGAGGTACAAGTGCATCTTCCTGAGTGCCCTGCAGCATAGGCCAGTGTCAGGGGAGTCAGTGGCATCTGTGGCAGCCTAAGAAGAAAGCTCAGGTGGAAACCACAGCTCTGGGTCCTCAGGATCACACAAAGAGCTCCTGTGCACCAGCACTTCCTAGGCCCCCACCCACGATGCTGCAGACCTTGCTGCGGCTCTCACCTGCACAGGAGTGCGAAGCCTTGCAGGGATGGCTCTTAGGGCAGGGGCAGGACGTGCCAGCCATCTGAGACAGGCAAGACCCACTGAGGTCTTCAGGATTTGTCCGTCACCCCCGGGGACTATCTGGCCTGCTAGCAGGAGACAGTGGCCTGTCCAAAAGTGTGAGCTACCTGATGATGAACCAGATGCAAGGGCAGGACTGTCTTCTGAGAGATGTCTCCCCCTCGGTCCTTCTGTCGCTTCAGACATTCCAGGTGGAAGGAGGCCCTTCGACCTGCAAAGCCAGCCGGGGAGTCAGGATCAGGGCAGGAAAACAGGACGCTGGCCTGTGACGGTTTACACTCTGGTGGGGTGCCAGGAGCAGTAACTATGGCCCGAGACACCCCTCCTCTCCCCTCCCCTGGTCTGAGACGTGTTCTGAAGCATCTGTCCAGGGCTCATCCCTGCACACCCTGCCTTTGGATTATTGTCTCCTTGCTTTGGAAATCCCCCCACTGTGTGGGGCTGGTTTGAGGCAGGCCACAGTGGTTTCTCAGTCATCCCTGAGTACCTGACCGGTGTTGTCTTGGGAGTTACCACCGGCCACATCTGGAGAGCGAGGGGTGCATTTACCTAGTGAGGCGGAGCGGAGGAAACCCCTCTTTGGGGATTGCCGGATGTCCCTCTTGTCCTCCTCTGGGAGCGTCAGTTGCCGATTTTCGTCATCCTGGTAGGACAGCCTGGAACAGAGAGCTCTTGGGGCTTGTTCCTGGAGGCTGAGAAGTGGTCGCCCACGGGGACAGCTGCACCCCGGAAAGCACTTTGATCCTTAGTGAAGGACGCCCGCTTTGTGCTTACAGACAGGTTTGGGGAATTGCCACCCCAAGAAGTTCTGGCCTGCCCCTGGCGTCACCCCCACTCTTGCAGACCCAGCTTCCGTTTCACCTTGTGCATGGTACCAGTTAAGGTCACCCTGCCCTCAACTTTCGCTGAACGCCTGTACCCCTGGGGGTTGTACCACTCTGGGGGTAGTGAGCAACTCTCCATGTTATCTTCCTCTCCTGAGACCCTCTTAGATTCCTAGTTTGTGGAATTTCCTTGAGGATGGAGACTGGGTTCTTAAGGACCTAGCAGAGTGCCTGGTGCACCAAGCACTCTAGAATAACCAAAAAAGGTTAAAATACACGCTCTTCTGATTTCTAGGGTAGGCAGTCGGCGTTTGTTTGTATTCTCTAAAAATCAACTTAGAGAATATTATCTCATAAGGAACTTCAGGTATTTCTCCTGGTTTTACATTGTCTGTGTTTTGCTGAGTCAGAAAAGTAGGCCTGTCACCCCCACCGCCCCGTTTTGCTGATGGGGACACAAAGGCATGGGGTGGTTGATTGATTTGTCAGGAGTCGCTGGTTGGGACTCTTTCCGTGCTTTTCCTTACTCACTGGATTCTTCTTTCTATGCTGGGGAAAAGGAGGCGCTTCTGCTACTCTTCCCATCCAGTTCCTGAGCAGAAAGCACTGGACCCCAGGAAGCCACATGCTGTGCTGGCCTGGCTGCTGCTCTCCCCACAGCCCCATAGTTGGGGGCCTGGTGACCCCTCCCACCACCTCCAGCCACACCTTTCCTGTCTTCAAAAGCCTGCAAGGCTAGTCCTTCCTCACTCTAAAGTCCTCTCAGGAACTGAACAGACTGATATGCTGGGACGGGTCAGTGAGTGCTTCGTTCCCGCCCTGGGCCCCCGTGAAGCTCCTCCCTGTCTGCATCAGCAGCTCTGGGGTTCCCCGGTGGGACTGAGAGAGGACACACCCTGCATGGTGCCTGGCCACGCTTAACGGTGCTGCTCTTTCAGAGTGGGACAGTGGCTCCCAGCAGGCGGCACAGCCCCCCAGCATGCCAGGTTCTTGACATGCCTGCCCTCCAGCTCAGAAAATAATAGAGAAGTAGGAGCTTCTCTCTAAACCCCTGGACAAGTGTCCATCCCAGGAGCAGGCACACCTGCCGCTGGCCTGCCCATCCCTCCAGGGGGCCCATTTTCAAGTGGCTGCGTGCAAGCCCATGGGACCCAGGCATTTCCCCCTGGGGAAAACCCCATGCCTCAGTTTCCCTTTCTACAAAATTGAAACGACATAATCCCTGCCTGCCTCAGAGGCCTGTTGTGAGTCACAAATAAAGTAACAGATGAGATGGGGCTTTGAGGGTGAAAAGAGCCAGAAAAGCTTCTGAAACAATGTGTCTCAAACTTCTGTGGATGTCACCCACAGTCCTAAGACGTTTCACAGGGCGACCCCCAGATACACATCTGTGGGCCATTAAGCCAGTGTTTCACAGCACGTGCTTACCTTTGTGACATTTGGCGCGTTCTGATCGTTTCTATTGTGCTGTGCTGCGCCTGCTTTTAAGGGCTAGTCATTAGTGACCAAATGAATGTTACAACCTTCTAAAGAATCTAGATCTGTAGCTAAAATCCTCCAAGAATTCCAGCAAGGAGAAGAAATCTCAGGCCTGGCTTTGCCACCAGTGCCCTCTTCTGGGCAGCTTTATTATAAGCCGTGTCTTGAAACACTTGTGTGATTGTCAATAGATGTATGTGTGCACTGAGTCTCACCAGAAAATGTATTTATGACTGTGTCATACTGCCTAAAATGTTTATAAAACAATGTTCAAAAATTTTCCTGGCGAGGAAAGACCAAGCTAAAAAGGGCATCGTGTGTGTGTGTGTGTGTGTTGGGGGCTCCCATTTCACTGAGGAGATGAGAGATACGGTGCAGATGTTTTTTCCATGATCTCCTCTCCTGCAATCAGCCCCAGAGAAGGGATCTCAGGCACCTTCCCCTGCCTCCCCAGATTTGTTCCCACACTTGGGTCAGCCTCGGCAGAGGGCAGCAGAGCTCACATGTCTGTGGAGAGCAGGCTGGGCTCACTGCAGGCCTCCGCGTCATGGTTCATCTTCACTTCATAGGTCTCATCCTGAGACGTCTCCTCCGGACCCACCATGGCTGTCTGGCTCTCCCCGGAGTGGCACCTACAATATCCAAGATGAAGAAAAACATGAGGAACTGCTAACCTCCTCCCCTTCCTTCAGCAAGTAAAGCAGCACACACGCACGCACATGCATGCATGCACACGTGCACAAACACAAGCACACACAGGTGAACAGGCATACGGTTGCTGGTGCTTTGTTCTCCTGTGATTGCCAATGGATCCGTGGAAGTGTTAAGATTAGAGTGAGGGTCCCGTTTGGGAGAAGGATGTCTGCTGTGGATCCAGGGAGATCTGAGTCCTGACCCCAATTCACTTACCCTCTGGTCCAAGTCATTGGTCCACCTCATGCCTCAGTTTCCCTTTCTATGAAATTGGAATGACATATGTCCTGCCTGACTTAGAGGCTGCCTCCCACTCACCCCCAGCTATGACACCTGCGTCTTTGGCATCTGGCATCGCTGAGAAGTCCCTGGCATCCTATTTTGATGGTGCCCTTGATTCTGACACTGGCACCCTGGGGTAAAGACACAGAGAGGAAGCCTCACCTAGAGGGGTTTGCTCTCCTGAGCAGAGGGCAGTGAGCCTGAGTCCCTGCTGAGCCTGAATCCCTCCTGAGCTCCAGACCCTCCCACACCAGGGCGTGGCTTTCCCTGCTGGGGCAGGGTCTTCTGCTCACTGGGTCATGTCTTCTTTAGCTCTGGACCAAAGCCTCTCTTCCTGTCTGAGCTCAGCTCAGTGCCTCCCTCTGTCTTGCTTTCTATAGACCTTGCATGCTGGGCCCACTTTATCCTCAGACCCCCCGAGGGCATCAGGGAAAGATCCTGGTCCATCGTCTCAGAGCCGAGTGCTAGATCAGTGCCCTGGCTCTGAACATCTCAGGCAGGGTAGAAGCAATTCTCTCTCGAGGAAGAGGAGGACTGCAGACTGCCCCCCGCACCGCAGTGGAAGGAAAGATGAGAGGCGGGAGCTCCAGGAGGATTGGGAGGGGAGGGAGGTGGAGTGGGCTTTGGTGAGGTACGGGGGGAGGACCTGGAGACGCAGAGCAGCAGCAGGCAGGCAACAGCACTTCTGGGGGCCACCGGGCACAGGACGTGCTGGCCCATCCTCAGCACAAGCAATGAGGGCCTGAGCTGCCCTTAGCCTTGAGCTGCGACACAGGGACGAGGGAGCTGGGACGTGGGCTATGCTCCCCTTCTTAACCAAGCTGAGGCTTGATGCCCTGTGTGTTGCCTGTACCATCTGCAGTGGGCAGAGGGAACCGACATTTCATGAGCACTGACTGTGCTGGGCACTGTGCCGGGTGCTCTGCATGTATTTTGCTATGTGGAGAGATGTATCTGTGGGACAAGGAAATCCCCTGGGGTCTCCTCCCCCAGCTCCTCTAAACATCCCTCTCCCCTTATGTCACAGAGAACAAAGCTTCGTATGAAAATGCCCTTAGAGGGCGGGGATTTAATTCACCCTGAGATGCTAAAGACGGACATGGAGCCCTCTTTAAGCAGAAGCTTCAGGAGGCCAGAGGGGAGAAGGGGGTGTGGGGACCCAGGACTTGAGTCCTCAAAGGCTGTGGCAGGGGGGTGAGGTTGCAGAGAAGGATGAGGCCCCCACAACAGGTACAGGCCCCCAAGACTAGATGCCTAGATTAGATCCTCTCCTATGCAAAGCCAGCCCTTCAGGCCAGCACCTAAAATCCAGTGCCGAGCACACTGCCCTGTGCACAGAAGGCAGCAGTGCAGGCCTCATGAGTCGAAGGACACCCCCAGTGCTGCTTCTGGGTGGCAAAACCAGCCAACCTTGCAGAAAGGAAAGCAGACAGGGAGATGGTCCTTTAAACTGGCCTGTCGTCTGACACAATTAAATGCCTGGGTCCCATGGGCTTCCAGCAGCCACTTGAAAATGGGCCCTCTGGAGGGATGGGCAGGCCAGCGGCAGGTGTGCCTGCTCCTGGGATGGACACTTGTCCAGGGGTTTAGAGAGAAGCTCCCACTTCTCTCTTATTTTCTGAGCTGGAGGGCAGGCATGTCAAGAACCTGGCATGCTGGGGGGCTGTGCCGCCTGCTGGGAGCCACTGTCCCACTCTGAAAGAGCAGCACCGTTAAGCATGGCCAGGCACCATGCAGGGTGTGTCCTCTCTCAGTCCCATCGGGGATCCCCGGAGCTGCTGATGCAGACAGGGAGGAACCCCACGGGGGCCCAGGGTGGGAGGGAAGTCCCACCATCCAGCATGTCATAGCAGTGCATCCTAGAGCACAGGGGATCAGAGGACGAGGAGAAAAGAGTGAGTCGGGGTAAGAGGTGCAGTCAAGACCTCCAGGAATGATCCTGTGCTGGGCAGAATGGGCCAGTGCTACAGACGGCGCCTCCCACAGCGGGGTGCCCTCCCCGGGAGGCTGGCTAAGGGGCTCCAGGGAAGCAATGGAAACGCCATTCCCATCTCAGCTGGGAGAAAGGCCAGGTTTGGGCAGAGACTTGGTAAAGGGCAGACAGGATGGTTTCTGTTGTGCAGCCGGAACACATACATCTGAGGATCACACTGGGCCACTCAGGGAGCGTGGGAGAGGAGAGGGAGAACCGGTGCCGCAGGACACTGCTGACTTGCCCTGAGCCTGCCATGTCTGATCAAGGGCAGGACTTGGGAGACAGCACAGTGCCTCCTGCTCTTGCTGGGGTCTGGGGCAGCGACCTCCTGGAAGCTTGAGGGGCAAGTGGCCGACCGAAGCCTCCGTCTCCTCCACTGTCTCCTGAGGGTTGCAACATGTGGGCCCTGTGTGCTGCCTGGGGTGGCCAGCCTCCCACTTACCTTTTGGAGCTGAGCTTCCACGCCACCTCCTGCACCCGGATGGCAGGGGACAAGGGGGGCCCATGGCCCTCCACAGTGCTGACTGTGCTGGGGTAGCCGGCGGGGCGAGGGAGGCGACCCAGGGCGGTGTTGTTGGCATTGTTGATGTTGGCATTGGAGCCGGTGGACGAGTAGCTGCTGGGGGTGAAGGTGGAGTCCACCAGCTTCTCGTGGGACGGCGACTCAGTGTCGCCCTGGCTGCTGCCCGCCTTGTTGATGTGCAGCGGGCGCTGAGTGGTGAAGGTCTGGGGGAAGGCGCTCCGGCCGTCGCTTTGGTAGTAGCTGACGTGGTTGCCGAACAGGCCACCGGCCCTCTGTAGGCAGGAAGGAGGGGCGGGTGGAGGAGAAGCCCCTCAGCACCCACTCCTCCCAGAGAACAGACTCCACAGCCAGGTCAGGGAAGTACAGGGCCTGGGAGGGCAGGCTGCCTTATTTTGGGGAGGTCCAGCCCTGCTGGGAGCCAGGAGCACCTGAGGACCTTCTTCACGCCTGGCAGCTCCAGAGAGGGAGGGACCCGGAGTCTCAAGGCTCCAGGCTCCCCTCTGTGGCAGCTGGGAGAACCCACCCACCAGTGGGGATGGGATTGAGCAAGGGGCTGTCGCTGGTACAAGCTGCCCTGGAGGTTTCCAGTGAAGCCCCTGGGCTGGGGTGAGTTTCCAGGGCACGTCCAGGATGGTGGTCCCTAAGAGCAGCCAGCACATCGTGGGGGCGGGGGCTGAGAGAGCAACCAGAAGATTCTAACCAGATTTAAAAAATGGAAATCCAGTGTGGTCACAGAGCTAAAAGCTGTGTTGGCCAAACGGTTTTGAATATGAGGAATTTCCTGCATGACGGTCTTTTTTCCCCTCGGGGACTCGGAGAGATTTAAAACCTGGAGCCAGTGTTTTTCCCCAGTATTCTTTTCCTTGTCCTGGGGAAGTGGGCAAGTAGCTATTTGCAAGGTTGGTCCAACCCTTGATCATCAGAACATCCCTGGGTCTTGGTGACTGAGCCTTTGGTTTCTGGGGTCTTGTCGGGTTGTGGCACCACCATGCCATGTCTCTGAGGCCACTCAGTGATGAATGGCTCCCAGTGATGAGAATAAGGATGAGGAAGAGACGGAGCAGGGGCAGGATGGGCTCAGCTTGCCCCCTGTGTGTTCCACAGCCTGGGAACTGGGCCTGGGGCCGGGAGAGAGAGGTGTGAGCAGGGCCCTGCACAATTATGGCTGGCAGCTTCTCCCTTGCTATAGAAGGATTTGTAACCAAACACCAGCGGGGTGAGGCAGGCAACACAAGTGAGTGATAAATGCCCCTCATTCCAGAACAGCCTTTTTAATTTTCACTATCGCAACTGCTGGGCAGCTTCAGTCTCCAGGAAAGGAGAGGGAAAGGGGAGGACTGGAGGGGTCTTCGAGACCTGGAGAACAGACGCTATGCTCCATCTCAAAGGGCAACCGCCACTAGGCTCCAGCCCTCTGCTGCCCTGTGGGAATGCAAGCTCAAAAGTGCCAGGTCTCCTGATTTTCCCAAGGAATGCCAGAAATCTTGATTTTGACCTGAACGTGCCAGATTTTCAAATATTAAACAAAACAAGCCTGCGGATTAGATATGCCCCGGGGTGACCACTTTGTAACTTCTATTTTTTTTTTTTTGAGACGGAGTCTCGCTCTGTCGCCCAGGCCGGAGTGCAGCGGCCAGATCTCAGCTCACTGCAAGCTCCGCCTCCCGGGTTCAAGCGATTCTTCTGCCTCAGCCTCCCAAGTAGCCGGGATTACAGGCGCCCGCCACCGCGCCCGGCTAGTTTTTTGTATTTTTTAGTAGAGACAGGGTTTCACCATGTTAGCCAGGATGGTCTCGATCTCCTGACCTCATGATCCGCCGGTCTCGGCCTCCCAAAGTGCCGGGATTACAGGCATGAGCCACTGCGCCCGGCCTGTAACTTCTAATGTAGAAGTTTCTCCTAGGAAACATTTCACTTAGGGAGGCGGCTCCTTCCCACTTCACTGAGAGCCAGTGACACTGGGAGCCACTATTTCCACGGAGCCCTGCCATGGGATGGAGTCAGGCTTGGAAAAGGCAAAGGGGTGAGGAGACAGCGAATCAGGAAGAGCCTGGAATTGGCCCCCTCCTCTGGTGCAGCTCTTTCCCCTGGACGTTCCCTGCAAAACCCCAGCCCACCCTCTTGCTCCAAACTGAACTTTATAGAGGCCGAGAGTGCGCCATGGCACCACCCACCCTGAAGATGTCATCTTCAGAAGCAGCGGACACAGCCTCCTTCATGGCCTTGTCCAGCTCCTCCTCAGCGGTGAGATCTCCAGAGATGGCCCGTCGGATCTCAGGCCCGATGTCGTGCAGCGTGCGCAAGCCAGCCTGGAACCCAAGGGGAGGATGGTGAGGACCGTGCTCCCTTTCCTCCAAGCTCGCCAGCCAGCCACAGCCTCGGGCCAAGGCCTGTCCCTCCAGGGCCCTGGCATCCTCCAGCCAGCCAGTCGACCCTCCGGAAGGTTTGTCTGCGTATGAACTGGGGGCTGGGCTGCCCTCTGATGGAAGAATCCACTCGCCCATCCGGGAGGGATGAAGGCTCATTAGGAGGGGGCACCAGGGGTCAGGGCTGTCACAGGAGCCTCAGTGAAGTGTTTGCGAGATCTGGGGGCTATGACAGCAGGCACGACCATGGAGGGCAGTCGGTGGGAGGCAGGTGGGGAAGGGCACATCACCCCCTTCTCACAGCCATCTTTGGAAAGGTCTGGAGTTCTCTGAAAGGTTCCCTCTGCTGGGACCTGGCCTCCAGCCTGCTGGGAAGGGACTGGGACCCTGACTGGAGGTCAGAGGCAATGACCAGGACCTTCCTGGAGTGTGGGTCCGCCCCCAGGCCCTCACCTGCAGAGACAGCGCGTTCCTCTGGGAGGGTTTGCCCACAAGGCCCTGCTCTTTGCGCTTCTTGAACTTCCGGAAGTACTCCTGGATCAGGAATGTGGCGTAGAACTTGCCAACGGTGACCTCATCATCTGAGACGTATGGAGAGGGGAGAGGGGGTAAGAGGGAATTCAGTTGAACTTCATTTTTTTTTTTCAGCATCTAAAACTTTTTAGGTTTAATTTTTTTGGAGAGGTAGTACATTCACAAGGCTTAAAAAGAGAAAAAAAAATACATAAAAAGGCTTATGGTGAAAAGTCTCTCCTGCCACAGCCCTTATCTGCCTAGTCACCACCTCCTGTAGACAATCTAGTTTCTCGAGTATTTTCTCGGAGATTCTTAGTGCAAATCGGTTACGTAAATCATCAAACATATTCTTAGCCCCTGTTTTTTTTTTTAAGGAAAAGGTAGCCTATCATCAAAATTATTTCCCGCTTTTTTTTTTAAACTTTACTGATATTTGCTGGCTCTTATTTGATTCCAGAGCTTCAAATGTCTCTCATCAATTGACCCCTCTTCCAAGTGCAAAACAGTTCAGCTCAGCTTGGAGGGAGGGGCTGCTGGAAGGACGGCTTTCTTCCCATGGAAGTTTGGATTTTTCTTTCAAACCAGATTGGGTTTTTGTGCCAGGTGGCTTGGCTGCACCCCTGCTGGGCTGGATACCCAAGATTACATGTGACATCATCAGTCCCTGTCCTGGGAGTGAACCTGATGGTGGAGAAGCCATAAGTTCCTACAGGAAACATTTCATGCCTGGTAAGGAGCCCCTTGGCTCCACCTCCTGGTTCACTGTGAAGAGATGCAACCGGCCCAAGAGACAGACCTAGGGGCTGGTGAGGGTTCTCCTCCTACCTGTCCCTCCAAAACAGCCAAATCCATAGCAGTGATGACCCCTCCCTTCTCTGGCAAGCACCCCCTTTCCACGTGGGAGGGAAAAACCCAGGGTCCCCTCTCCCGCATAGTCGGGAAGGAAGAACTGCATGGTGGGACAAGCCTGGAGTCCTAGGTCCCCTGGGGCCTGGGTCTGAATCCTGAATCTGCTCTGGACTCTCCAGGTAACCTTGGGTCAGCAACTTAGCTTCTAAGAACTTTAGTTCCCTGAGCAAACTTCACAGAAATGTTGTCAGGATTCAATAAAATGATGTATGTAAAATATCACATGGCACTGGTGAGATTTTCACTTAGCCCAAGTCTGGCTTTCGCTCTGGCAAGTGGTTCTTAACACAAGTGGTGTCGCCTCTTAAGGAGGGCACAGTAAATGTGTGGGATGGTTTTTAGTTTTCAGGGTACTGTGGGGGTGCCACTGGCATTCGGCAGCTCCAGACCTGTCCCTTGAAGTGCAGGCATGTTCTGCAATCGCAGCTTTGCACCCTGCAGGGCTTTCAAGTTTATGCTACACATCCATGATTCTGCTTAGGATTCTCTGAGCTCAGAACATAATTCCATTTTGCAAATGAACACAGGATATTGTTTTGCATGGTTTTAACATACCTAAAAATTTCCAGGAATACAACTGCTGTGTAAATTGACGAAAACTATACCTTGGAGTGTTTAAACTTGGCTGAGAGAGGTTCGCGTTTTGGAAACCTGGATTCCTGATGGCGATGCTCTTTGCGGTGTCTGGGTCACTCACTGTGTCATGTCATGGTTATTCTGCATACGTGTAAGTACATGTGTGTGTTTATGTGTGGGGGGCTATTTATACACACAGTTATTTAATACACTGATTTACCCCTTATTTCAAAATGACAGATACAAAGTGTTGACAGTATTCAGTATTGTTACTTCCTGTGAACCCAATTGTCTTACTTCCTGTGTCGTAAGTGTGTACATGAGAAGATCTCATCAGTTAAATGTACCTTCTGGTATAGTTATGCCTGAGTATTTACATATTGGAAATATCTGCTTTTAATAGATTTTATGTTAGAGTGAAGGCATTATATTAATATTTTGGAAATTATATGTATAAGAAAGTTATATTATCTATAATTTTCATTCGGGGTCATAGTAAAGGCAGTATAAACTCTTTGCTATAAAAAGGGATTTGGAGCTTGACAGGGTCAAGAAACACTGCTCTTGGAAGAACAGAAAGAATTTCATCCAAGAGGGGAGGAATCTCAGGGGATTCTCCTTTCAGGGCCTTAGAGCAATCCTATAGCAATAGGTTTATGGGAAACCTACACTTTGTGGAGTTTCCTTAGAAGTTCTGCCAAACCCCTAAGCATCAGGGACTCGCCTGTTACCCTATGTAAAAAGCAGGGTTGCACCAGCTTTCCAGCCTGGCATTCTGTTTCTGAGTTTGTGCAGGGCATTGCACCTGCGTCCCTTCTAACCAGCAGGGCCTCTGAGTCCCGCAGGAAGGGTCTGAAGGCAGAACTCCAGCAAGCCTAGGGGACTCAGGAAGCAAGTCTCAGGGGATGCTTCCACATTCTAAGGGTGCCACCGCTGGAGGAGAGGCAGGCCGAGGAAGGCACGGCTAGGTTGTGGCCGAGGCGTGGGGCCCAGGGAGCACTCACCGCCTGCAGGAGGCACCACCTGGTCCAGCAGCTTCATGCTGGTCCGCTTCCAGATCTTCTTGATGATGGCCCGCAGCTCCTCATTGGCCTGTTCGAGGTTCCCTGCAGGGCGGAAAGGATCCTCAGCCCCTTGGTGGGCCTCTGATGGGCTGGGTCCCTCTGCGTAAGGTAGGAAGCCACAGATGGTGGCGTCTGCCCCACGCAACCTGACACATCAGTTTCTTTCTCGCTGGCTTCACTTCTCCCCAGTCTTCCCGTTTTCTACCTCCTTCCTCTTCCCCTTCCTCTCTCCACCTTCCTTCCTTCCCTCTTCCCTCTCGTGCCCTGTCCAATGCCATTCCTCTCCCCTTCCCCCTGCCTGTGGCTCAGGCCAGCCAGGGGGCCCCTCCTCCGGCACTCAGTGCTCTTCCTTGTGGACTGAGCCCAGCGCCCGGGCAGGAACAATGGCGGCCATGCGCTCACCAGCTGGAACACGTATGGCCCCGCCACAGGCAGTAGGGGGTCCCCATGGGTGGCATTTCTCATGGAACTCGTTGGGCAGCCACAGGGAACATGGATGATAGGAGGGTACATCTGTCAATGAGGGCTCTGTCTTGAGTTCCCCTGCTTAGATGCCTGCCCTATGCAGCCTCTGGGGCCCCAGCCTTACAGTGGTGAAAAAGGAAAGCCGAGCCTCCTTACAGCTGTAAGGGCAGATGTGGGGGACAGGATTCTAAGATGCTCCTCACCAGGGTATACACGCTGCCAAACCCCTGGGCCCCTAACCATCAGAGATTTTACTCCTGAGATTAGATTATATGGCACACGGCAGCCATGACCTAAGACAGGGAGGTTAGGCGGACCTGACCTAGTCATGAGCCCTTTACAAGCAGTTCTCTCCAGCTGGCCTGGAAGAAAGCAAACACTCGTGTGGGCTGAACTTAGAGAGGCTGCTTCTAGGAGCTGAGGGGGTCCCCAGCTGTCAACCAGCAGGAAAGTGGGGACCTCAGACCTACAATTGCAACGGATGAATCCCATCAACAACGTGATCTCCCCCAGAGCCTCCAGAAGAGACCATGGCCTGATCAATATCCTGGATGTGCCTTAGAGAGCCCAGCTTCACCACTGCTGGACTTCTGACCTGCAAAACCATGAGCTAATAACGGGGTATCTTTTTTTTTTTTTTTGAAGACAGAATTTTGCTCTTGTTGCCCAGGCTGGAGTGCAATGACGCGATCTCGGCTCACTGTAACCTCCGCCTCCTGGGTTCAAGCAATTCTCCTGCCTCAGCCTCCCGAGTAGCTGGGATTACAGGCATGCACCAGCACGCCCAGCTAATTTTGTATTTTTAGTAGAGATAGGGTTTCTCCATGTT
>NW_012108585.1:3030975-3033767 GCF_000951045.1 Mandrillus leucophaeus | reverse complement strand
GCCCAGGCTGGAGTGCAGTGGTGTGATCTCAGCTCACTGCAACCTCTGCCTCCCAGGTTCAAGCTATTCTCCTGCCTCAGCCTCCTAAGTAGCTGGGATTACGGGTGCCCACCACCATGCCTGGCTAATTTTTGGTATTTTTAGTAGAGATGGGGTTTTACCATGTTGGCCGGGCTAGTCTGGAACTCCTGACCTCAGGTGATCCACCTGCCTCGGCTTCCCAAAGTGCTGGGATTACAGGCGTGAGCCACCGTGCCTGGCTCCTATTTTTATTTTTTTAAAAATCAGCTAATTATTTTGATTTCTGTCTTGGTGGACTGGTTCTTGTTTCACTTCATTTCAAATGTTTCTGTTATTTTTTCTGAAGGATCTAACTGAGAGAAGGTCCATGTCTGGGTTATTCAATGAATTAAATTCCCAGATGTCATCACCTTTCTCTAGTCTACCAATGAAGCAACTGAAGTAGAGACAGAGTCAATGGCTCATACTCATGTCATTAGTGAGAGAGCAGGGATTTAGATTCGAGTCTCCCATCTCCCTGCCAAGGGCTCCTTCTGTTGCCCCAGAGGAACACACTGACGGACAGCCTGAGCTTTAAGCTGGAAGTGTAGGAAGGGGAAGGAAACATACTGCTTGTCTCATCTGTGTTTTCTGTAATTACTACACCAGTGGGTTTGAATCATCTCTGTAGCTGGTTCAAAATGCAGATTTCTGGGCCCCATGCTCGGGGATTTGGCGTCATCAGATCTGCGTGGGTGCCTGGGACTCTGTAGCTTAAATGGGTGTCCAAAGCTGATTCTGCAGCAGGTGGTCTTTTGACCACGCTCTAGGAAACACTAGACACTCCAAGGCTGGACACGCTTGGAGAGAAATGGCATCTTCTTAGGTGTATTTAATACAACCTTTCCCACAGTGGTTCACAAACTCTTATCCATCATAAAGTGAGCAGATTATCTCGCTCAGGCTGCTGCTAGCCCTTAGGGTGCCTCGTGAAAACTAGAAGGGCCCCTCCAGGTGGACACAGCCCTGAGGGAGCCCGGTTTGACTAGGTGGCACCGGTGAGGTCTGAATCCTCACCTGTCCGCTGGCTGAGAGCCTTGAGCCAGGCTCAGCCCACACAGTATGTGCGATGACCTCTACCATGGCCACCACTTGTCACTATGTCCCCTTTCCCACACATGTCTTCCCAGCATAGTCCTATTAATTTAATGAGTTGAGCATTTGAGACATCCACCTGTGGCCAGTGTAAGTCCTTTTAGACAGGGGTTGGTCCTGCTTCAGCTAACACCCGTCTCCTTCTGTTTTGTGAGCTATACCCTCTGACTTTTAAGATACCACCAGAATGAGTCCCAGAGTTTCATGGAAAGCGAGAGTTCAAAATGAATAAGCCGGAGTAGGCTGGTCCAACCTGCAGCCCACGGGCCACATGCGGCCCAGGACAGCTTTGAATGTGGCCCAACACATATTTGTAAACTTTCTGAAAACATTGAGTATTTTGTGATTTTTTTTTTTTTAGTTCATCAGCTATCATTAGTGTATTTTATGTGCGGCCCAAGACAATTCTTCTTCCAGTGTGGCCCAGAGAAGCCAAAAGATTGGATACCCCTGAGCTAGAGGCAGGGAGACCATTCAGGAAGCAAAGAAGTCATGAGCAGGCCGGGGCCCTGTGATGTCCTGGAGCGCAGGTCACCCCTGTATCCCCGCTCGGATGCTGTCTGGGGCAGGAAGGTCCCTTGAGCACTGTGCAGGCTGCCGAGCTCCTCTCTGATTGTCTGCTAGACCTTCTGAGTGTCTCTCCCAGTGCCCACGGGTGCCCTTACCTTCTGTTTTGATCCTCAGGGCTGTCCTGACCAGGGCAAACAGGGTGGCATTGAACATGACCGTCCCGTCGCTGTTCAGAGGCATGTTCATGGAGACCAGGCGCTGCAGGGGAAGGGGAGCAAAGCCGGTGATGACGGCAGGTGGTGCTTAGGGGACCACAGAACACCGTGGCAGAGTGATATGGTTTGGATCTGTGTCCCCGCCCAAATCTCATGTTGAACTGTAATCCCCAGAATTGGAGGTGGGGCCTGATGGAAGGTGATTGCATCATGGGGTGGATTTCTCATAAACGGTTTGGTGCCATCCCCTTGGTGAGTGGGTTCTCATGAGATCTGTTTAAGTGTGTGGTCCGTCCCCCTTCTCTCTTGCTCCCTGTCTCTCCATGTGATGCACCTGCCTCCCCTTTGCCTTCCACCATGATTGGAAGCTTTCTGAGGCCTCCTCAGAAGCAGAATGTTAGTGCCAAGCTTCCTGTACAGCCTGCTGAACTGTGGGCCAATTAAACCTGTTTTCTTATAAATCACCCAGTCTCGGGTATTTCTTTATAGCAGTGCAAGGATGGCCTCACACAGAGGATGCTGGGGGAGACACGCAGCTTGTGTGGGTGTTGTTGGAGTGGACAGCGAGTGAATGATCCCTGAAGCATTCCAGGGAGAATCTTGCCTTTGCCACAACCACTTGTGACTCTCCTCACAGAGTGGGAGAGGTATGACATTTGTCCTCATTAGACCTTCACTTCCACAGAACGATGTGAAGGCCACCCAACCTTGCGCCCTGCTCGAAAGTCTGCTCAGGCGTGCAGGTGTGCTCTCCAGTGGCAGCAGAGACCGGCTGCACGCCAGCACATGCTGGGAGCCCACCTGCCAGGCAGCATTCGCCCACAGCCCAGAGAAGAGAAGGGATCACAGGAGCTTTGCCTGCGGGAGATGCTACATGTCCTCTCTGTGTATTGCCAAATACGCTTCTGCATC
>NW_012108585.1:3027487-3029685 GCF_000951045.1 Mandrillus leucophaeus | reverse complement strand
GCATTAGCTACCGTGCCCGGCAACAGGGTATCTTTTTAAGCTGAAAAGCTTGTAGTGATTTGCTTTGCAGAATAGGAAGCCAACATGGGATGTTTACTGCTCTTGCACAGCCCTCAGAAGCTGGGAGAAAGGGTGGAACAGATTCTCCCCACAGCCTCCTGAAAGAACCAATCCTCCTGACACCTTAGTTTTAGACCTCTGGCCTCCTAAACTGACAGAACTTTATCTTGTTTCAAGCTGCCCAGTTTGTGATCATTTGTTACAGCAGACCTAAGAAATTAACATAGCTTCCAAAAGGACCTTTCATTTTTTTTTATCAGCCTTAATTTATTCTCATGACGGTCTATGTAATTGTGGAAGTTCGCCGACAATTGTTTCATGTCATCTGAGTATTCTTCAATATCTTCCTTCTATGTTCCAAGAGAAAAGCTTGTTTGGCTTGGTACTGGACTTGGGATGAGAGCTCTGGTTCTCTGAGGTAGGTGTTAATTTCTCCCCAATTCCTTCCAGGCTGAGATGTCTGAAGGGTGAGGACTGATGCCAGCCTTATCTTCACAAATGTAGGTGCCTTCTCCCATTTCTTTCTAGTTATTTCTAAGACGTGACTTTGTCTTCCTTTCTTAAGATTTTAACAAGATTGTGGAGGGCCCGTGTCTGATGAAGGCTCACCCTTTGGTGGGGGCATTACGGGCCCTTTGGTAGCTGTTTTGAAATGTCTTTGTGTTTAAAAGATAGTCTTTAATTCTTGACATGATTGTAGTTCCCACATGGCTGGCTTCTCCCCTTTTCTCTGGAACTCCTATTTCCTCAGAATTGGGTCTCTGCATTTGATTGATCAGTCTTTCGCATTGTTACTAGCTATTGGTCTTCCGTAGTTGGCAGGTGGCTTGCTTTGACAGTGAACCTTCGACCTTGCCGAATCCTTGCTTCCATACCTGCCTGTCTTTTGTTCCTCTAGGGAACAAAATCTTTACACCCTCAATTTATATTAAGCTTTAAGTATTACAGCATATTCCTCCTGGCAGTCATTTATATCGCCTCTTCTTCCCTCGGAACATAGGGTAGTAACACTCCTTGCAGAAAATTTGGAAAGTAAAAAAACTAAAGGAGTAAGGTAGATGTCACTGCTGATCTTTCTACTCATGATAATCAATGTTAACATACGAACACATGTTCTTCCCAGTTTTCTTCCTTGTTATACACATATATGTGTGAATTAAATGTGTGTTTTGGCCGGGCGCGGTGGCTCATGCCTGTAATCCCAGCACTTTGGGAGGCCCAGTCAGGCAGATCACGAGGTCAGGAGATTGAGACCATCCTGGTCAACATGGTGAAACTCTGTCTCTATTAAAAATACAAAAATTAGCTGGGTGTGGTGACACATGCCTGTAATCCCAGCTACTCAGGAGGCTGAGGCAGGAGAATGGCTTGAACCAGGGAGTTGGAGGTTGCAGGAGGCTGAGATTGCGCCACTCCACTCCAGCCACTCCAGGTGACAGAGTAAGATCCATTTAAAAAAAAAAAGTGTGTTTTTGTTTTCTGGTAGTCAGAAATAGGCCTATTTACACCCATTTCAGATTGAGTGATTGCATTGGCTACTGATGGTGTATTTTTTTAGCCTTTGCTTTTTTTTTTCAGTTTAGTAGCGGAACTTGTCCTATTTTTATTTTTTATTTTATTTTATTTTTTCAGATGGAGTCTCACTCTGTCGCCCAGGCTGGAGTGCAGTGGTGTGATCTCAGCTCACTGCAACCTCTGCCTCCCAGGTTCAAGCTATTCTCCTGCCTCAGCCTCCTAAGTAGCTGGGATTACGGGTGCCCACCACCATGCCTGGCTAATTTTTGGTATTTTTAGTAGAGATGGGGTTTTACCATGTTGGCCGGGCTAGTCTGGAACTCCTGACCTCAGGTGATCCACCTGCCTCGGCTTCCCAAAGTGCTGGGATTACAGGCGTGAGCCACCGTGCCTGGCTCCTATTTTTATTTTTTTAAAAATCAGCTAATTATTTTGATTTCTGTCTTGGTGGACTGGTTCTTGTTTCACTTCATTTCAAATGTTTCTGTTATTTTTTCTGAAGGATCTAACTGAGAGAAGGTCCATGTCTGGGTTATTCAATGAATTAAATTCCCAGATGTCATCACCTTTCTCTAGTCTACCAATGAAGCAACTGAAGTAGAGACAGAGTCAATGGCTCATAC
>NW_012108585.1:3005744-3026032 GCF_000951045.1 Mandrillus leucophaeus | reverse complement strand
CCTTACCTTCTGTTTTGATCCTCAGGGCTGTCCTGACCAGGGCAAACAGGGTGGCATTGAACATGACCGTCCCGTCGCTGTTCAGAGGCATGTTCATGGAGACCAGGCGCTGCAGGGGAAGGGGAGCAAAGCCGGTGATGACGGCAGGTGGTGCTTAGGGGACCACAGAACACCGTGGCAGAGTGATATGGTTTGGATCTGTGTCCCCGCCCAAATCTCATGTTGAACTGTAATCCCCAGAATTGGAGGTGGGGCCTGATGGAAGGTGATTGCATCATGGGGTGGATTTCTCATAAACGGTTTGGTGCCATCCCCTTGGTGAGTGGGTTCTCATGAGATCTGTTTAAGTGTGTGGTCCGTCCCCCTTCTCTCTTGCTCCCTGTCTCTCCATGTGATGCACCTGCCTCCCCTTTGCCTTCCACCATGATTGGAAGCTTTCTGAGGCCTCCTCAGAAGCAGAATGTTAGTGCCAAGCTTCCTGTACAGCCTGCTGAACTGTGGGCCAATTAAACCTGTTTTCTTATAAATCACCCAGTCTCGGGTATTTCTTTATAGCAGTGCAAGGATGGCCTCACACAGAGGATGCTGGGGGAGACACGCAGCTTGTGTGGGTGTTGTTGGAGTGGACAGCGAGGGAATGATCCCTGAAGCATTCCAGGGAGAATCTTGCCTTTGCCACAACCACTTGTGACTCTCCTCACAGAGTGGGAGAGGTATGACATTTGTCCTCAGTAGACCTTCACTTCCACAGAACGATGTGAAGGCCACCCAACCTTGTGCCCTGCTCGAAAGTCTGCTCAGGCGTGCAGGTGTGCTCTCCAGTGGCAGCAGAGACCGGCTGCACGCCAGCACATGCTGGGAGCCCACCTGCCAGGCAGCATTCGCCCACAGCCCAGAGAAGAGAAGGGATCACAGGAGCTTTGCCTGCGGGAGATGCTACATGTCCTCTCTGTGTATTGCCAAATACGCTTCTGCATCAAGCTGGAGCAGAAGCCTGCTGACACTGGATAGTGCTGTCTTGCCCTCTTCTTTCCTAGCGCACCCCCAGAACAGGCTTCCCTGGCACTGAGCTCTGGTGTGGGGCCTTCAGCATGCACTGGGTCACGATGAGCAAGCGCGGTGTGAAGCTCACCACGGCATCCATGCCGAGGGCATGCTCAAGGGGGCTATTCGTCAGCTCACACGGTGACCTCCTGCTAATCTCAGTGTCTAGAAGGGTTACACTTTTCCTGAGTGACCAGATCTTGGTGAGTCTCATGGATGGTGTGAACTGTATCGCGGCCACTGGAAAGTTTCGCACCCAGGCCTCCGCCTGCCCAGGCCCATCCGGAGGCCACAACGGATGCACCTTAGCCCCCTCCAGGCTGCACCCCTGCCCACCCTCACCTTGCATGGTGTTTGTACCTTGCATTTATTTTATACTCCTTTTTTTCTGATATTTTCTATATCCTTGGAAATCTCTTAAAATCTGTTTTTTTTGAGTAGAGGCACAAATGAGAAGAAACTCAGTAAACAGAGCACAAGTAGAAGGTTCTGTGTTCCCTCAATCTGCGTTTTCCATGAGTGGATTCTCACAGAGCCGAATCCTCCTGCCATCTGAGTTTCCTCCTCTCTCCAGCCCTCTGGTCTCCTTTCGCCCACCTCTCTGTCAGCTCATTACTGCCCCAACAAGGAGTGCAGAATGGCCACAGAAGAGAGGAGGGGAGAAATGGAAATGACACTTTCTTTTTTTGGGGTCATGGTCTCACTAAGGAATCTGAGGAAAGTGAGAGATCCTCCCCTGGGACACTTTGTATTTTAGTGATTTTGTGTACAATTTTAGGACTCGCAGACCCCTGAAGTCAATGCCTGGGCTTTCTAATTGCCCTCCACCTCCAGGAAAAGAACGCCTAACCCCTCTAGCCTAGGCTGGGGAGTCTCCCACCCCAGGATGCCCGGATGGTGCAGTGGGATGGGCTGAAAAAGTCCTTTATCCAGGACTGGATCCCTGGTTCGCTGGGACAGGAGGCATTCACTCCGTTATTCCCTTATAGAGTCTGAGAATTTAGAGCTGGAAGGATCCTTAAAATGTAATCTTTAGGCACATACACTAGTATGTTCATTCCCTTAAAGGATCACAAGAAATGGGCACTTCGCCTCCCCTATTTTCCCTCTTCCTCCCATGAACCCGGTTATCTCTTACTTTGCAAGCCACGCGGTGAGGGCACAGCTTCCCAAAACCTAGTGGAGGCTGAATCCGCCGGAGGAGGGTCACCACATCCAGGTGTTTGATACGACCCCTAGAAGAGGAAGGAGGGGAGGGACAGGGTATCAGAGAGCCATGGTCTCTGCCAGCAGCGCAGGACGCATGCACCTGAGGGGTGGGGCCCACTCACATGGGCAACACGGCACTGTGTGGTGGCACCATTAGTCACACTCAGTGCAGAGCTGCAGAATTGCATGGCACAGCCCCAAACCAATATACATATACATGTGTTTAGGTTTTAATGAATACTTTTCTGCCCATGCTATGTTCAAAGTGGAAGGGATTTTAGCAGTGCAACGGAATTCTCAATACATACTTGCTGACTGAATGAACTAACCTTCTGACCAAAAGGTATTTACTGAGGGTCAGCCCAATGTGATTGATCTTTAGACCAGAAGCAGGAATGGAGTTGACATTTTCCCCGGCCCTGTGTATCCTAACTTGAACACTTAACTAGTTATTCCTGATACTAGAATTTCCTGTCCTTCCATTCAACTGAATGGAATGTAGTAGACATATTCTTTTCTTTCTTTTTTTTTTTTTTTTTTTTTTTTTAAGATGGAGTCTTGCTTTGTTGCCCAGGCTGGAGTGCAGTAGTGCAATCTCAGCTCACTGCAACCTCCGCCTCCCGGATTCAGGCAATTCTCGTGCCTTGGCCTCCCGAGTAGCTGGGATTATAGGCATGTGCCACTATATCCGGCTAATTTTTGTATTTTTAGTAGAGATGGGGGTTTACCATGTTGGCCAGGCTGGTCTTGAACTCCTGGCCTCAAATGATTCACCCATCTCAGCCTCCCAAAGTGCTGGGATTCCAGGCATGAGCCACCGCACCCAGCCTAGTAGATATATTCTTGACTTAATTGAAGGTGCCAGGCCTCCTCCTGCTGGCAAACCCCGGGGTTTGATGCAGTTTGGTGTTTCTAATTGATCCACCCAGTGCTGGCCAACCGTGAGCCCCTCCTGCAGGTATGGTCGGCGATACCCTCTCTCAGCTTAGGGAATCAGGCCTTCCCTCTGGGAACTTACTTGGCTTCAGGGTCATACTCTGCCCAGATTCTTTTAAACTCGTCCAGGTGGTGGGGACCAAGGATGGACCAGTCCCTTGTCAGGTAGTCAAAGTTGTCCATGATGACAGCTACAAAGAGGTTGATGATCTGCGGGGAACAGTACAATGAGGTGCTGGGAGAAGATCTTCCTACACACCTGCCTCTGGAACCCCCTTGCCAGCCAGGGCCCACGGATGGCAGAAGCCAACATTTCTAAAGACCGGTAATCCATCCTACCAGCCTTAGAACCTGGGTCTCTTGGACATAAACTTGACACAGCTTCCCTGAGAGTTGTGTGTGATGAACCCACATCACAAGCTGGACAGCTTCCCTCCTACTGAGCTGCTGGGCAAGGCTGCGCAGGACAGAGGGGACTTTATCCCCTTGTCCTCACTCCTCAGAAAGATGCCAAAAAAGTATAGTTCTTTCTAGGCCTCCACATGTCCCCTGTGTCCTCTGGGACAATGCCAGCGTGACAAGAGCCAAGAATGGACAAGCAAGATGCTGGTGGAGCTCACTCTGGCCCAGGGCTTTCTGCCTTTCTCTCCATGTGGCTGGACACTCCTGCCAACTTAGCCTTCCCAAGCCAGCTCCTCTGATGGGGTTGCCCTGACCGTGAGCTGCAGAGACGGAGGGTTCAGGCTGCCCTGGAACTGGGCACTCATGGCTGCTGGCTGTTGAGTTCCCCCTTGGCTTACCAGGAAGGCACAGAGCATGTAGAAGCTGATGAAGTAGAAGACGGCAAAGCTGCTGCCACAGGGTGTCTCACCCTCCGTGCTGTTGCCGGGCTCGGACTCCGGGGCACACTTCTTGCCTGGCATGCAGGCCAGCATGATGTCCTGCCAGGCCTCCCCGGTGGCACACCTACGGGGGAGGGAGAGCCACATCCATGCAGCCCATCCTACAGACACCAAGGAGGGTGCTCTGCATCCCTCCCCGCTTGTCCCTTTCCTCCTTCCCCAGAGGGAATCACTAAAATGAACTTGATGTTCATCATTCCCCGAATGCTCTGATAGGTTCGCTAAATATGCAAACACATGGCATTATTTTGAAGATTTTACATTTTATATACACAGTAACAAACTGCACCTTTTCCGAAAACTTGCTGTTTTTGCAATCCACATGATGTTTTTGAGACTTAGCCTTTTGGATGTATTTTAGTTCCAGTTCATTCACCTTAACTGCTGTATAGGAGTATGCTCTATGAACTTACCGTAAAAAAATCCACCGTCCTGTTAAGGAATATTTAGGTTTTTCACTTTTTTCTTTTACTAGTACAAAAAACACTGCAATAAACGTGCAGATTTATATCTTGGGTATCCACTTAGAAGTGGAATTGCCAGTTAAAGTACATGTGTCTTCATTTTTACTAGATATTCCTTGAACTCGAAGGGTTTGTCCAACTTAGACTCCTATTACCAGTGTAGGAGAAATGACACTACAAACTCATCTGTTCATTAGTGAATTGTTTTAAATGATGCTCGTAAAATTCGTGTGAGATAATATGTCATTGCTGTTTTAATTTGGTTATAAAATGATTAGTGGGTTGAGAATTTAGATTTTATCTTCCATTAAATTGCATGTTCGTGTTTTTGCTTGTTTGATTCAGGATGTCTTCTTGTTCGATTGTAGGGTGCTTAAGATATTCTATTCTCTATTCTTTTTAAAAATTTTCAATAGTTTTTGGGGGAACAGGTGGTTTTTGCTTGCACGGACAAGTTCTTTAGTGGTGATTTCTGAGATTTTGGTGCACCCATCACCCAAGCAATAGCCTTTTGTCCCTGACCATCCTCCCACCCTTCCTCGAGTCCCCAAAGTCCATTACATCATTTTGCAAATGGTGCTGCTATAAACGTGTGTGTGCATGTGTCTCTTTCATATAATGACTTCTTCCCCTTTGGGTAGATACCCAGGAGTGGGATTGCTGGAGGGAATAGTAGTTCTACTTTTACTTCTTTAAGGAATCTCCATACTGTTTTCCACAGTGGTTGTATTAGTTTACATTCCCACCGGCAGGGTAAAAGTGTTCCCTTTTCACCACATCCATACCAACATCTATTATTTTTTATTTTTTAAATTACAGCCATTCTTGCAGGAGTAAGGTGGTGTCTCATGGTGGTTTCATGTCTATTCTTAATCCTTTGTTAGTTATATGCATCAGAAATAGCTTCTTCCAATTTGTGGCTTATCTCTGGCATTATTTATGACGTATTTTGGTAAATCTAAGTTTTGCATTTCAATGAGGTCAAATTTATAGTTTTTCCTCTATGTTTTGTGCTTTTTGCATCTTGTTTAAAAAATCATTCTCTGTTTTAGGTCATAAAGACGTTCTTTTCTATGTTCTTCTAAAGGTTCTAAGGTTTTGTTTTTCACAGTAACTTACTAACCTGAAATTTATTTTCATGTTTGATATGAGGTAGAAATACGCTTTTATTTTTCTCTGTATAGATAAGTCATTTTACTAATACTATTTATTGAATAGTACATCTTTACCTACTTAATTGAAATATTTCTTCTGCCATAAGTTGTATTTCCATAGGTGTGTAGGTTGTGTTCTAGCCTTTCCATTCCATTCCTTAGGTTTATTTGTTTATCTTGGTACAGAAGTACTGTGTTGTCTTCATAGTAAGTTGCCTTATGGTAAGTCCTGCCCTTTCACAGTGCAGGAGTCCTTCCAACCTGTTGTTCTTCAACATTTGTCTTGGCTATTCAGTTTCCTTTTCTATTCCACAGACACAGTAGAGTCAGTTCCAGGCTCTATGAGTAATCCTGTTGGGAGTCTTATTAGAATTGCACTGGGATGTCGATTAACTTGGGGAATCCTGACATCTTTATGATATTAAGTCTCCTGGTCAGAAATGTGGCATATCCTTCCTTTTATTTTGTTGTACATTTAAAATGGTATAGTTTCAACATTATATTTTAAAAGCTATATCCGTTTGCTGCTGATATAGAGGGAATACAATTGATGTCATATTATGGAATATTTGCTGAACTCTCCTATTAGTTTTAGCAATTTTCTGTAATTTTTCTTGTATATACACACAGGCAATCAATTTTTTTGGCATTTAATTTTGTTTCTCCCTCTCGAATTCTTATCCTTTGATTTATTTTTCTTGTCTTATTTTATTGGGTAAGAGTTATAAAGTAATAGTACTGAAAAAGTGACAGCATAAGATCTTGTCTATTACATTTACTAATTAGTTATTGCCAGCACAGGAAAAAATTATTTTTCTTTGTTAATCTTTTAATCTTCCACTTTATTAATTCTATTGTCATAAAAGGTTTTTAGTTAATTTGCATAGATTTTCTACTTGAATTAGCCTGTCGTCTGCAAACAATGGCAGTTATGTGTACATATTTTCATATTTATAACTGCTTGCTTTTTTCTCTTTTTCTTATTGGCATTAGCTTTGTGTTAGTCTTATGGGATGAGTGAAGAGGTTTTCTACAACTTTCTGTTCCTGGAAAGTTTATATAACAATGGAATGATCCACTCCTTGATAGTCTGGTAGACCTCACAAATAAAAATATTGAATCTTGGGTCTTTTCAAAGGCTAAATTTTTGACTACCTTTTCAATTTCTGTTGTAGTTTTTTTTTTTTAATTCTTTTTTTTTTTTTTTCTTGAGACGGAGTCTTGCTCTGTCCCCGAGACTGGAGTGCAGTGGCCGGATCTCGGCTCACTGCAAGCTCCGCCTCCCGGGTTTACGCCATTCTCCTGCCTCAGCCTCCCGAGTAGCTGGGACTACAGGCGCCGCCACCTCGCCCGGCTATTTTTTTGTATTTTTTTACTAGAGACGGGGTTTCACCGGGTTAGCCAGGATGGTCTCGATCTCCTGACCTCGTGATCCGCCCGTCTCGGCCTCCCAAAGTGCTGGGATTACAGGCTTGAGCCACCGCGCCCGGCCTTTTTTTTAATTCTTAAGGTAATTTTATAATTCTTATTTTCTACATAAAAGCATCTGCTTCATTTAGGTTTTCAAATAGATTGGCACAAATTTGTTCATGATGTTCTCTGTCTTCTTTTTTGAAGTCTGATATTATTCGTCTGCTACTCTTAGAAAAATCTTGTGTGTGTGTGTATGTGTTTAGAGATGGGATATCACTTCGTCACCCAGGCTACAGTGCAGTGGAGCCATCTTAGCTCACTGTAACCTCAAACTCCTGGGCCCAAGTGATCCTCCCGCCACAGATTCTCAAGTAGCTGGGACTATGGCAACACAGCTATTAGCTGGCGCATGGCACCACACCTGGCTAATATTTTTATTTTTATTCTTAGAGATGGGGTTTTGCTATGTTGCCCAGGCTGGTCTCATACTCCTGGTCTTAATTGATCCTCCCACCTCAGCCTCCCAAATTGTTGGGATTACAGGTGTGAGCTGCCATGCCTGGTGAAAATCTTATTTTTGATAGACTCAGAAGCTCTCAGTGAACATAGCCTCTACGTCTTGGAAATCTGTTCCTGGCATTTTTCTTTGGTCTCCTTCATTCTCTTGGCCAAAAGTTCAGCATATTGTTTAACCTCTTCCTTATATTTATTTATTTATTTGGAGACAGAGTCTTGCTCTGTCACCGAGGCTGGAGTGCAGTGGCACAATCTCAGCTCACCGCAACTTCCACCTCCCAGGTTCAAGCGATTGTCCTGTCTCAGCCTCCCGAGTAGCTGGGATTACACGTGCCTGCCACTGCGCCCGGCTAATTTTTGTATTTTTAGTAGAGACAGGTTTCACCGTATTGGCCAGGCTGGTCTCGAACTCCTGACCTCATGATCCACCTGCCTCAGCCTCCCAAAGTGCTGGGATTACAGGTGTGAGCCACCGCGCCCAGCCTTACTTATTTTTATTTTTATTTTAGTGTCCTGTTTCTTCAGAGCAATATGTCAGCATTTGTGTTGCAGGACATGTGGAGTAAGAAGATGCCGAGTCTTGGGTGCTTTGGTTCTAGGTTCCTGATATCCTTTGTTTAGGGGCTTACTCACTAGTGGACATCATCTTTACATGGAATGAAAAGTTATTAGACTGTGCCATCTCTTTTGGACCTCAGGTGAAAAGGCACAGTAGTATCAGTCAGTCTAGTCTTTCTCTCTCCCCTATCATCTTTTTTTACAAAAACCAAATTAAGAAGTCAGATTGGCACTCACAATGCAACCCTGAACAATCTGTGCTTTCCTTCTGCAGTTCCCCTTGGTCTGTAACAGAATGCCCCATATGCAGTAGCAGGTGGACACAACCACAGGTCAGGACACACTCCTTCACAGGGAAACCTCGCGGGTCATTTGTACCATTGATCTGACCCTCATAAGCCTTCCATTCTTCACCCAGAGTGGCACCGGTGACTTCTGAGGCCATATGCTTCTCATAAAAGGTCTGGTTTGCATCCACTGTCCACTTCAATGAGTCTCTGGCAGCCACTGGCTGAGAAGGAGACCTTCTGCTTCATCTTGAAGCAGCTGATCACCTCTGAGGTGCCACAAAACAGAGGCATGAAATTCTCTTATCACTCTAAAAATCACTTCCACACCTGTAATTACGTTGCTTTTTGCATTCCTGATGTTGTTGTTGATTTTTTTTTTTAATTGGATTTGATGGTTTGTCTGTTTATTGGTCTTTTCAAAGGATCAGCTTTAGGGTTTATTGATAAAATCCATAATTTATTAATTTATGCTTTTACTTTAAAAATGCGTTCCTTCATATTCTGGGATTATTTTACTATTCTTTCTCCCATCTTTTGGCTTATTTAATATACATCTTTTTAAATAAATATAAATAAATTTTAGGCTCTGAATTTTTTTCTTTGGTGTTGATTGATGCATCTCATACATTTCAGATATGGTGCTCTGGCTCTCGTTTCTAAGTACAGTCCTGTGTCACTTAACAATGGGGAGATGCACGGTTAGGCAATTCTGTTGTTGTGCAAACAGCATACAGTGGATTCACACAAACCTAGATGCCACAGCTATTACACACCTCAGCTCTACGGCACAGCCCACTGCTCCTAGGCTTCAAGCCTATACAGCATGTGACTGTACCGAATATTGCAGGCAACCGGAACACAATGGTAAGTATTTGTGTATCTAAACATACCTAAACACTGAGAAGGAGTAGTAAAATAGGCACAGTAAAAAAGATTCAAAGATGGTGCACCTGTAGAGGGCACATACCATGAATGGAGCTTGCAGGACTGAAAGTTGTTGTGGGTGGGGCAGTGAATGAGTGGTGAGTGAATGTGAAGGCCTAGGACATGACCGCACACTGCCGTACACCACTGGAGACTAGAAACACTATACACTTAGGCTACACACATTTATAAAAAGTACTTTTCTTTCTTCAGTAATAAATTAACTTCAGCTTAATGTAACATTTTTACTTTATAAGTTTTTTAATTTTTTTAGCTTTTGGACTTTTCTGTAATAACGCAACTTAAAACACACATTGTAGAGCTGTACAAAATATTTTTCTTTATATCCTTATTTTGTTTTTTTTTTCTTTTCCTTTTTTTTTTTTGTTTTTTTTTTTTTTTTTAAATCTAAGACACAACCCCACACATTAGCCTAGGCCTACACAGGGTCAGGATCATCAGTATCACTGTCTTCCACTCCCACATCTTGTCCCATTGGAAGGTCTTCCGGGACAGTAACACGCATGGAGCTGTCATCTCCTATGATAACAATGTTTTCTTCTGGAATACCTCCTGCAGGACCTGCCTAAGGCTGTTTTACGGTTAACTTAAAAAAAATAAGTAGAAGCAGTACACTGCAAAATAATGATAAAAGTATAGTGCAGTAAAGATATAGACCAGTGACACAGTCCTTTATTCTCATTATCAAATATTATGTACTGTACATAATTGTATAAGCTATACTTTTTTTTTTTTTTTGAGACAGAGTCTCGCTCTGTCGCCCAGGCTGGAGTGCAGTGGCTGGATCTCAGCTCACTGCAAGCTCCGCCTCCCGGGTTTACGCCATTCTCCTGCCTCAGCCTCCCGAGTAGCTGGGACTACAGGCGCCCGCCACCTCGCCCGGCTAGTTTTTTGTATTTTTTTTTTTAGTAAAGATGGGGTTTCACCATGTTAGCCAGGATAGTCTCGAGCTCCTGACCTCGTGATCTGCCCGTCTCGGCCTCCCAAAGTGCTGGGATTACAGGCTTCAGCCACCGCGCCTGGCCTAATTTTATATTTTTAATAGAGATGGGTTTTCACCCTGTTGGCCAAGCTGGTCTCGAACTCCTGACTTCAGGTAGTTTGCCTGCCTTGGCCTCCCCAAGTGCTGGGATTACAGGCGTGAGCCACTGTGCCCGGCCAAGCTATACTTTCATACGACTGGCAGCACCACGAACACCTGAGTGAGGCACTGCGCTGGGTGATGATGTATGGCGTCACTGGGTGATAGGAATTTTTCAGCTCCATTGTAATTTTAAGCAGACTGTCATTGGCTGAAATGTCATCATGTGGCACATGACTGCAGATGGTAGTTTCAGCTTTGAGTCACTAAGAAGAGTGCCAAAATTTTAAGTAGATTTTGGAGAGGTTATTGTTTTTATGGCTAATTTCTAATTTTGCTATATCAAAGTAAGAGCAGTTTTAGAATTTGTTAAATTCTTTGCGACTTAAATGTTGGCTAATTGTTGTGAATGTTTCTGGGGCGTTTAAAAAGAATGTGGTTTTTTGGCCATTTATTGAGTATAAATCTGTAAGATCAAGTCTGTTACTTGTATTACTTAGATATTCTTTACCCTTTTTTCTATTTTGGTCTATTTGATCTGTCATGCTCTACTACCTGTATTAAATCTTCCACTGTGTGTGTGTGTGTGTGTGTTCTCCTTATACTTCTATCAATATGTAATTGATACATTTCCAAACTATATTGTTAGGCTCATGTAGTTTTATGACTGTTACATATTTTTGATGGATTATACCCTTTATCAGCATAAAATCCCTCTCTGTCTTGTTTAATGCCTTTCACCTGGAATTCTATTTCTTCTGCTACTGCTATTATTACATCTACATTGTGGGCCTTACATGGTATTCATTTTTCCATCCTTTTATTTTCATTTTCTTTAGGTCATTTTGTTTTACTATACCTGTTATAAACAGGCTAGAGCTAGATTTTTTAAAGCCAGCATCAGAGTATCTATCTTTTAATAGTGAACTTTAGCTCAATAAGTTTAGTAATTATCTTTGTTCTTATTCCTGCCATCTCCTTTTATTATTCTAATTTTCATGTTTTATTTATTTATTTTTCTACTTTTGCTTTACCTTCCTTTTGCTGAATTGCTAAGTTTTCTTTATCTACTTTTTCCTCTAGTGGTTTGGAATGTATACATTCCATTTCTATTTTTTTAGTGATTGACCTTTAAGTATTTAACGTATATATTTATACACACTTTTCCCTTAGTTATGTACAGAATTAAACAGTATCTATTCTTATCCCCAAACAAGAGAAGAATCTTAGCGTGGTTTCATGTTTCTAATTCTTCTACCACCTCACTTCCTACCTTGTTGAGGTAACATAAAATATTACTTCCAAATTGTCATTAAGGTTTTGTACATTTTCCCCTTAACAATTATGTAGATTTTATATAAACTTTATAATGTCCTTGTTCAAAACTCACAACTATAAACTTCATTATTTTTTACTCATATCATTACTCTGCTCATTCTATTTCTTTGATTTGTTTTTCATTCTGTGGAAGTACAGCCTGAGTAATTGCTTCAAGGAAGACTTATGTGGGGCAGTAAACTTTATGGGTTCTTAAACACTTGGAAATGTATTTTGCTTGGCTACTTGAATGCTGATTAGACTGCAGATACAGGGCCAGGTTCAAGAATACATTTTCCTCATAATTTTGAACATATTATTCCATTGTCTTCTATTACATATATACTTTTGTTAATGAAAAGTCTAATGCTAATAATGATTTTCAAAGTAATTCCCTTTTTTCCTTTTTGGCAACACTATTAAAGAAGCTGTTCTTTCTCCATTCTGTGTTCTTGGCACCTTTGTCAAAAATCAATTGGCTGTAAATGAGTGGGTTCATTTCTCAGGTTTCTATCCTGAGCCATTGCTCTATGTGTCTGTTTTCATGCCAGTACCATGCTGTTTTGGTTACTATAGCTTTGTAACAGATTTTGATATCAGGCAGTGTGGTGCCTCCAGCTTTGTTCTTCTTGCTCAAGATTGCTTTGGCTATTCAGGGTCTTTTGTGGTTCCGTATGAATTTTAGGATTGTTTTTTTCCATTTTCATAAAAAATGACATTGGCATTTTGATAGGAATTGCATTGAATTTGTAGATTGTTTTGTGTAGTACTGTCATTTTAACAATAGTAATTATTCTAATTCATGAACACAAGATATCTTTCCATTTATTTGTGTCACAACTATTTCTTTTATCAATGTTTTATAAGTTCTCAGTTTATAGATCATTAAATTTTTTCCTAAGTATTTTAGTTTTTTGTTGCTATTGTAAAAGGGGCTGATTTCTTAATCTCTCTTTCAGATAGTTCATTGTTAGTGTAAATAAATGCTACTCATTCTTGTGTGTTGATTTTGTGTCCTGCAACTTTACTGAATTAGTTTATCAGTTGTAATAGATTTTGGTGATCTTTAGGATTTTCTATACATAAGATCACATCATCAGCAAACAGAAAATTTCACTTGTTCCTATTTGGATAACTTTTTAAAATTTGTCTAATTGCTCTGGCTAGGACTTCCAGTATTATCATGTTGAATAGAAGTGGTGAGAGTGGGCATCTTTGTCTTGTTCCTCATCTTAAAGGAAAAGCTTTCAACTTTTCACCACTAAGTGTGATGTTAGCTGTGGCCTTGTCATATGTGGCCTTTATTGTGTTGCAGTACGTTCCTTCTATGCCTAATTTGTTGAGAGTTTTTGTCGTGAAAGGATGTTGAATTTTGTCAAGTGCTTTTCTGCATCTATTGAGATGATCATGTGGGTCTTTTTTCCCTCATTCTGTTAATATAGTGTATTACACTTATTGATGTGCATATGTTGAACCATCCTTGCATCCCTGGAATGAAACCCAGTTGATCATGATGTATCATCTTTTTCATGTACTGCTGGATTCAGTTTGCTAGTATTGTGTTGAGGATTAAATAAGGATGACGCCAGTGCATGTGGACATAAGCATCCAGCACAGCAAATGGCACAGACAGGTGCTGGTATAGTGATAGATATCCGTACTTATTGGACGAGAAAACTGAGGTTCAGAGAAGTTAGATGTCTCGCTCAAGGTCGCAAAGCATGTTGGCAGGTTGGCTTTGGGCCTGTTCAGACTCCAAGCAAGGCTGCTTTCAGCATGTGACTTTTGCTCCCCTAATGGTTTTGGCTGGTTTCCAGCAGGTGTGCCAGTGCATAGTGTGTTTCTCTGTGGAAAGTTATCATAAATGACAATGGACCCACTGGCCTCCTTGTCAGGCAGACACCAAGCACACATCCTCTCCCTTCCTACTCCCTAAGAAACAGTTCCCTTTCATTCTACCACCAGGCCACAGTGTGGCACCACGCAGGTGTGTGTGTATCTGTGCACCTGTGTCCTCAGGGACCCACCTGAAGAGGAGCAGCACAGCCTGGGGGAAGGTCTGAAAGTTGTTGTTCCGGTTGATCTCTGTGGTATCATTCAGGGCAATTTTCCCAAACACCTAGGAGAGGGAAGGAAGAGGTGTTTAGTGATTTGTGGACAGAGAGGATCCTAATTTCCCACCATTGTTCAGTGGTCTCTTCAGGGGTCTCAGGTGTCCCTGGAACTGGCTGCCACAAGCTGAATAGTTTTCCCATGCAACCTGGCAGGCACCTGCTGCCCCACCCGGCCCCTGCGCACAATCCCCATACTGGACAAGCATGAGAATCAAAGAGCCCACAGCCTCAGGCAGGTCCCTACAGCCCGGTGGGAGCTGGGGCTGAGAGTGCTGGATGCTGGGACAGGGACCCTGCTTCTGACAGAACACAGGATGCACTGTGTTATTTTCTTTGCTATTTCAGCGCTGCACGCCCAAGCACTCTTTCAAATTTAGTTCTTGCATTTCGGAGTGATGTGGAGTGAGTGATCTGGGGCTAGGGCAGGCTTCATTCATTCCTGAAATCCCTTTTTTTTCCTGGTCTTTTAAAGCTGTGCTTATCTTAGAAACTGCCACCGTTATCAGGTATCAAGGTAGCTCTTTTAGTCTCAAAAGGTTTTGGCAACTGAATCTTGGGTCTTTCTGCGATGAGTAAGTAGGGGACTTCCTGGAGGAGCGGCCAAGGAAATGCTCTGGGCCACTGTGGGCGTCCTGCCAGGTTTGACCTTGGGACCTCAAGCTGGAGCCCGGAGACGGGAATGGAGAGCTCCAGGTTTGTGGTGAAAGGTGCAGTGGGCACCTGGGAGGGGAGGCCCCAGAAAACTGCTGCACGTTTGATGTGGTGAGCCTTGTGTTGATTTTGCCCTTCCTTGCTTCCTTCTTCTTTCCTCCCTCCCTCTCAGTCATTAGCTTCCAATGAATCTGGTTGGGGTAATTCTCAGGCCCATCAGACCTGGACACAAACAGGGGTGCTGGGCAGACACACCTTGCTGCTGTTTCTTGAGAAGGGGCTGCGTCTCTCCCGAGGCCCCTTGCATAACTCAGGAGTGTCTTTCCTCTACCAAGAGCAGAACCCAGGCCTCGGGGAGGGAAGCTCTCTGGGCTGTGTATTCTGTACCTGGCCACTCTCCTGTTACCTACAGGAGATCCATTTGGGGAAAGTTCCCATTCCTGTGGCTTTTTGGGCCTCAGAAAATGGAAGAGGAGGGAGAGGGACAGTCAGGAATGAAAGGGAGAAGGGAGGGAGGAAGGCGTGAGGGAATGTGGTGCTGGGAACTGGGAAGAGACAGAGCAGGAGAGGAGGAGAGCAGGAGGCCAGGAGCCCCGTGATGGGAGCCTCCCTACCTGCATCCCGATCACCGCGTAGATGAAGAACAGCATCACGATCAGGAGGGCCACATAGGGCAGGGCCTGGAAGGAAGTGCAGGAGACTCCCATGAGGCCGGAGTGCAGAGGCCAGCTGGGCCCCTTCCCAGGGAGCGCCGCATCCCTGTCTCTGCGGCCATCAGCTATTGCCCGGTTTGGGCTGGGGGACACTTCCAAGAGTCCCACAGGACTACGGGGAACCTGGGGGAAGGTCTGAGAAACCGGAACTGACTTCCCATTTCAGCTGGGTTTTCAAAGCAGGCCGCAGAGTAACCACATAGTGCGACACTCCCTGGGCAAAACAATCAAGAAAGAGCAAAGCCGCCTCCGACTACACACGTGCGGAATGTTGGTACGAGGCGGGAGAAATCGTGGACAGCACCCAGCTGACTGTGGTTACCTGTGGAGGAGTGGGGTAGTGGCAGGTTACACCCTTCCTTCACACAGCTTCATTCTATCCCACTAGTTGTAGTGAGCGGGTATTACTATTGCAATGAAAACATTTAATAAGGAAAAATTTAAAAGAAAGATCATGGGTTCAAATCCTGTTTTTGCCACTTTCTGTCTATGAGAGCTGGGGCACTTCTCTGAGCTTCAGTCTCCTCATCAGAAAAATGGAAATAATAATAATGACCTCTCAGAGGTTTTGTGGTTTAAATGATTTAAGGCCTATAAAGTGCTTAGTGCACGCCTTGCACAGAGTTGGGTTCCATACATACTATTCGCTTAATGCATTATCTGCCTGGCAACTAGGACGACTAAATTTCCAGAGCCCCCAACACTTCTAGGGAGAGGCCACGGTCCCCGGGATGGGAGGCCCGGCCCGTGTTCCCAGGCGCTGCTTCAGCCGCCACCGGTCACTAGAGGGTGCAGCCAGAGCAGGCGCCCGCTCGCTGCCTGGCCCGAACGCCTGTGCCACCGTCAGGCCCTCGCAGTCACCCAGTCTGCGTCTCTTCCCAGACCCGGGAGATGTCGGGGGGCAGGGCGAGTATGGCCACTCACAGCCATGGGTTCCGCGTGCACCCAAGTGCAGTCAGTGGCAGTCCTGCTTCCACTGGGGCCTACTTTTTCGAATCCCCAGAGCCTGCGCCGACCCGGGCTGGGAGTGCAGGAGCCCCAGCTCACCATTAGGCGGGGGTCAGCCCTGGCGGCTCAGAGGAAGCCTGGCCATTGGGAGCTCCCTTGAGAGCCTTGGATGGTCAGTCCCTGGCTGGAGGCTGCCCGGGACAGAGCGGGGATGGGCATCTTTCCTCTGGCTACAGCTATAGCCATGGGCACACCAGACCAGGCCCAGGCACGCCCTGTCCCCAGGCGGGGACTGGCCGGGGTGGGGCACACAAAGGAGCTTCCCTGACAGATTCTGGTCTGGGGAAGGCTGAGAGCGGCCCCTCCATGGTGGGAGAGAAGCCTGTGTTCCGCCAGCCCAGGGAAGCATAAACCGCCTTCAGGGGTTCAGCACTCATCTGGGGGAAGTCAAGTGGCCCAGCAGCTTTGCTTCTCCTAACTTCAACCCTACAAAGGCTCCTCCGAGCTGGCAGGGGCTGATTGTCATTCTGTTTTAACGGGAAAACAGTGGCTGAGAAAAGGAACGCATCACGTGGCCAGGCAGTCCTGGGCCCATTCAAAAGGCCTGTCTAGCCGAGTGGAGGACACCAGGGTCCTGCGACTCTGGCCGAGGACATAACAGGTGCTGTCAGCAGATGCTGCTGAAATGCCTGCGGGGAGGAGGGTGATGGGCCAGATTCTGAAAATGCTGAATTCGAAGGGCAGTAGCGGTCACCAGGTTGTCCAGGCCCATGTTTTTCAGGTTTGTTCCTTACCACAAAACCCCTTGGTCCAGTAAATTCTTGTGGAGAAAGACATAAATGATGGTTAAAAGTAAGGCAGACCCTTTCCGCCTCCCCGTAGCTCCCATCCCTCCTTTACCACCTGGCCTTCTCGGGCTCTGAGCCTGCCTTGGAAACCACACGCTTCGTCTAAGCCTCTCAGTGCGGAAACAGGGAGCCAGGTAGAGCAGCCGAGTTCCGCCACACAGAGGAAGGAGCAGGGCCCCAGAGTGGAGGGCTCCTCCCTGTGCCAGCTGTGTTCTGGGCCAGGCGGCAGCCCTGGGATCCCCAGGCCGCAGGACATGAGGGGCGGCTACCTGGAAGGACTTGATGAAGGTCCACAGCAGCGTCCGGATGCCCTCCCCGCGGCTCAGCAGCTTCACCAGGCGCATGACCCGGAATAGGCGGAAGAAGGTGATGGAGATGCGCGAGTTTTCCTCTGCGTTCTGGAACCCGTCGGCAACAGGAGGTGCAGTTAGCACAGCAAGAGGGGGGTGAGAACAGAAGGGCCCCTCCGAGAAATACAGACCTCAGTGGCAGTGGCAGAAGGCAGGCCAGGGTTTGCTGCACTAGACTTACCCCTCAGCTGGGAGGGCAGCCGCCCACTGTAACGAGTGGACAGCTCAGTCCACTCTCTGTAGAGCTAGACCGTGCCCAGGCCGCTGGGCTGTGCTCCTGTGTTTTTACTCTCCCCACTTCCCCTTCATTCCTAGTTCTTAATGCCCTGGGTGGAGGAACAGACAACTCCATCAGGAACTACCACAAGCTTTGGAATCGTGTAGGCCCAGAGCCAGTTGCCCTGGGAGCCCCTGCCTCTGCAGTGCTGAGGAAGCAGCCCTAGCCTCTCTCCCGTTTGTCTGGGCAGAGAGTCCTGCATCCTAAGTGGAGCCCAGCACTCTTTGAGGACATGGGTTGGTGGATGGCCTCTCTCCCAGCTGTGGGTATGTGTGCATTTGAGGCCCTCTGAAGGGGCCTCATGCCCCAGCTGCTTGGGACTCCAGCACTTCCCTTGTATCACCTCCTTCTACTTTCCACAGCCCCTGTCCCAAAGGGAGGGATTAGGGGGCTACTCAGTGCTGGAGAGGGTCTGGTTTGCAGCCCTTGCTCTGAAGCTGTTGCCCTCCTACTCCCCTCTGCCCTGGGGCCTCTAGGAGGCTCCAACCCTCCAGGCTGTACAAAACCCTGGAAGGGAGAGGGGCAGCATAAGAGAGGGGAGGCCTCCCTTGCAAGTGATGCTCCTGCAGATGGTCTCCCTCAGGGGCCCTGGGGAAGGGGAAAGGGAAGGTGAAGGGGAGGAAGGGTGGAGTGCAGGCCAAGGTGAGTGGAGGTGGGGAAGGAAAGGGAAGGTGAAGGGCAGGAAGGGTGGAGTGAAGGCCAAGGTGAGTGGAGGTGGGGAAGGAAAGGGAAGGTGAAGGGCAGGAAGGGTGGAGTGAAGGCCAAGGTGAGTGGAGGTGGGGAAGGGGAAAGGGAAGGAAGGGTGGAGTGCAGGCCAAGGTGAGTGGAGGTGGGGAAGGAAAGGGAAGGTGAAGGGGAGGAAGGGCAGAGTGCAGGTCAAGGTGAGTGGAGGTGCTTGGGCTGCTGCTGTTGGACCTGGGGGAACCTGGGGGCTTGGGCACATGCCTGGCCAGGGCTCAGGACAGGCTGCCCTGCCATCCTCTGCCTCCAAACCTGAGAACATGAGCTGACTCCCCACTTGTTCCTCCTTCTGCCCACACCGGCCTGGTGAGCAGGAACCTAGGAGGGAGCCACTGCCAAATCCGGAGCTAGTGCAGCTCACCCAGCCCTGCGGGCACCGGGAGAGAATGGACCCTCGGGGCTTCCTGTTACTGTTCCCATCCACACCTCCCTGAGGTGGGAGGTCTCAGGTTGTTACTGGGGCCACCTGGGCCCTCCCCACTCCTTGCTTTACCTTGCCTTTTATCTTGAATTATTTCTAGGTCAGACTCTCCCTGGCAATATCCAGCGCTAAAGCCCTTCTAACTGCACTGCCTGCTCTGGCTGACCCTGGTGTGACATCAGAGGCCGCTTCCCTCACTATGCAGGACAGGAGATTATGAGGGAGGCAGGGAGACCTGGAGGCAGCCACCACTCTGCACACAAGCAAGCCAGAGACCCCTCCTGCTTTCCAGACCTTCCAGACAGGAGAAGAGCAAAAATATTTCTTATGTTTCAAAATCAGAGCTGCCTCAGTTCCTCCTAAGGCTCCCATTGCCCTCAAGGCAGGGGACAGACTGGTGGGTCTCAGGACCTGCTGCACGGGTACCTGAGGGGCTGGGTCGAGAGCTGCAGGCAGCAGCCCTGTCCTGCCCTGGGCTCTGCCCTGCCTGTGTGTTCTGAAGCCTTTGATGCCCTTAATCTCTGTATTTCTATCACCTGTGTATCTACTTGAAATTCTGTTTTCACTCCTTAAAAGGAGGTTGTGTTCCCCCAGAGGAGTATGCAGAGGAGGCTTAGGATTTTATAACTCAGCTGTCAGTTCCACCATGTTCGAGAAAGGAGAAAAAAAAGAAAGCACAAGCTTAAGTGGAGAACTTCAGCTCCAAGTGTCAGGAGTTTGAGAAGTTGGTGCCACAGGGGCATCTGGATCTGCTCAGTTAAAAAAACAAAACAAACAAACAAAAAAAGAAAACACCAAACACCAAGCTTGCAGTGTGAATTCCATTCCACTGTTCAGAACCCTCCCCTGTGGCTGCAGTTTCCTAACGCTGCTGGAGACGGGGAACAAACACGTTGCCATTTGGACACACCAATTTGCTCTAATAAACCAAATGACAATGCAAAAAAGAGGCAGATCCAGACGGCTGATCCAGGAAGCAGCGTCCCCAGGAAGCGGGGTAGAGCACCCCGGGCTCAGCCTTTCCTGTGGCAGCCTTGCCTGGCCCTGCCTGGCTGCACTGGCGAACACATCAACCCACCCAAGCTTGCCTCGGTCTGTGGACTTTGCGGCTTGGTCAGTCAACCCCACTGGTCCTTCTAAAAACTCATACTTGGCCCGGTTTGAAATGCGTAACGGCAGCCTTTTGGAGGAGCCTGGGCCAAGGAGGCTTCAAGGTCACACTGAATGGCGTCTCTTTTATCACGTTAGCCAAAGCGAATCAGAGACTCCTACCACAGGAGTGATCCAATCAACGGAGCTCGTTTTTCTGCTTCCAGCTTGCTGCAGAACAGTGGCTGTAGCCTAATTTTAATGGACTTCAGGAATTTAGAAAAATGCAAGGGGTAGCAAGGTTGGA